>NW_019417497.1:6309-16533 GCF_000390285.2 Anoplophora glabripennis | reverse complement strand
TTTGCGGCTCAAATGGTCGGTTTGGCGATATTCATTGAATTTTCATATAAAAAGCACACGTGCGATAATATTTATAAAAGCACATACGAAAAGTTCTTAAAAAACCTACCAAATTCAATTTTTGTTGTTGTTACATTATGCATAGTTTTGCAGCTAACGCTTGTTGACTTTGACACTTGATATCTCGGAACTTATGTGACCGATTTGAACGTTCTTTTTTTCAAGTTAAGCGTCTTTCCGAGAACTATTTTTTAGTACTTTGGTATATATTCCAACCCGCAAAACGGCTTCACGAAAGTATTTGTTTATAAAGTTAAAATTTTTCGAATTTTTAAAATCGCTCCAAAAATTATTAAAAAAAAGAAAATTAATATTATAACGATTCTATATGATAGTTAAAGAGTCCAAGTATGTGTAAAAAAATCAGCGCCAATTAAAATGCCTAACTTTAACCCCAGCACTGACGCAAAAAAATAACGACATTTCGCGCTGAAATTTAGTAACAAATTGTCTCATACCAAAACTATCAGACCGATTTCGATCGGGTTTTGGAATTTCGTTTTGTAATCCTTTAAAGTACTTACATGTACATTTATAGTAGAATTGGACAATTTCTTACCTATCAGTTGAACGCTTCAAAATTACCTCGATTTTCATCACTTTCTTACGCTGTTTTGGCTTTCTAGCAACAAAAATATTGAATACGCAGGTCTCAAAACAATTGTGTCTTATAGCAAATTTCATAACAAACAATTTCAGCAGTAATAGTTTTTTCTGTAAACTGCATATTTAAGAAGTTATATTGGAAAATGTTAGGAAAAACACGTGATTTTTGAGTATTTTTGCAGTTTTTAATTTTTTCTGCAAATAGCACAACTTTTTTTCTTGGCGCAACCTTATATTTTCATTGTTTATATTATTTTCGACCGATTTTTACTAATATCTAATCTACGTCAAGCAACAGCCATGCCAATGTGTAATTCTCCTGGACTAATATAATATGTCCAGAAACCCTGAGAGCCGCAACCTAATGGTAAGTGAAGCGACGGGAGATGAGGTACGACGACAGCCGAGTTTTGCCTCGGTAGCTCACTCTCAGTAGAGACATGACACGAGAAGCATCTCTGAGTTGGTCTTCACACTTGTATTATAGTGTTTGAATCGAATAGCCTCTCATTGTCCGCTCCTTTTGTGACGAGTAATCGTTACCAATTTTTAAATAGTAGTACTGAGTACCAGCGACCCTTCGGGGTATATTAAAGCTGTTCCCCTCAGCTTGTGGCACGGCTTAGTCTGCCATTCTACAAAATAGGGAAAAAGAATTCGTTAAGAAGTTCCCCTTTACTTATTAATTAAGGGGAACCCTACACCTATCGTTCCACAACGCGAGCCGAACCCGACATCCGCAGAAGCAGCCGCGGCCGTGCAGAAACGCTTCCTGCACGCATCCAGCGTGTCCTGGGGATTCTTAGGGATACCCCCAGCCACGTCACCATCCCCAAAACGGGTCCGGAAACCACCGCGTTCGTGGACAATGAAGAAGCAGCGCAATGGGAACAGATTTATTTGTTAAATAATGTTTTTCCACTAATATCTAATATCAACATTTAAATCCAGTGTGGATTAAGTCCAGCTAGATTCTTCAGACCTGCAATAATTATAAGGAATGGTAATAGCAACAAATTATCATTTTCTACAGTTGAATGGCAAACTCTCTTGGAGCTACTTGAATGCATGAAAAAAGATTTCTTACAAACGCTCCTACAGGTCTACCCAGACGAGTATGAACCTGCGACTCATTGCTGTGGAGATTACACATGATTTACGAAAATATGAAAATGGTGCATCACGTCCGGCCAGCGTTCGTTATTCATAGCTCATTATTTTTTAACGGTTTCCTGTTTTTGTGTTCGCAGTTATCAGCAGCTTCCTGATACGCCCGTCGCCTTATCGTTATCATTTCCTGCCAGCGTTCATTATGTTTTAACGGTTTCTTGTTTTCATACAAGCTGACCGTGATCTCCGTGATCTTTATCACATCTGGCCAGCGTGCATTATTTCTTATAACATGCTGCCACAGCTCTTACCAGCTTCCTGTTTGCGCTCGTCGCCTTATCTTTATGTATTCAAATAATAATAATTAAATACTTATAAAAATTACAGCATTAAAAAATTATAATTTAAACCGCAGTCACTTATCTACGCGTGCCGCACCCCGCGTACCACCACGCAGCATGCCGCTATGTAGTACGACGCCACGTAGCATGCCACCATCTTAGCGCAGTCATCTTCCGCTACGTCCAATCTCAATCAAACAGCCACCACCAACAGCTACCACCACGGGACACGTCACTCCGCCGCACCTCGCACGCCGCCGTCTTAACACCGCCATCTTCATACCTGGCCCTGCAACCACGTGATGTAGTTGCTACGACCAATCACCTACCTTTAGCTCCCCTACCACCAATACGTAGCCGTCCCCATGCCGCCACGTATCATGCCACCATGTAGCATAAAGCCATCTTAACGTAGCCATCTGCCATCTTGCCGTTACGGTCAATCACCTGCCCTCAGCGTTCTACCACTAACACGCAACCGCCCCCATGCCACTTCTTGCGCGCCACCACCCAGCTCAAGAACTCTTCAGAGTCAACAGAGAAGCTAATGACCACAAGGCGGACCCTCAAGTTGGATGGACGCTAGCCATCCGAGCCAATTCCGGCGTAGAACCGGTCTAACTTATCTACTGATTTGTCCTTTTACCCATTATTGAAAATATAAAATGTAATTGTGGTATGACTGGTGGACTCAGTGGATACACTTTTTTACACGGCGCATCCCATTATTATTTAACTTGTGAAGATGACAAATAAAATAATTCAAGCACTAGTTGTTTTTACTTTTATGCGTACACATTTTTAAAGTTATTTATTTATTATGTAGCGGGGAATTCGTTCCAAAATATGTAAAAAGTGTAAAAAAAATTGGTATTTTACACGGGATTGAATCAGCAGTTCCGCCAGATGCAAATGGCAATCCCGAACGTTTTAATAAAATTACTGATGTCGGAGTCTTCGTCTTCTCAAGAACATGTTGGTGGTATTAATAATAATGAAGGCAATGTTAATTGAAACGTGAAAACTAATAAAACTATAGAAACCTGTGAAAATACAGCATCTTGCGGTAAAGATTTAAATATCCAACATAATAATAATAATTACGAAATTACCGAAAATTGAAAATTTATATTTAAAAAAAAAACAAAATCAAACGTTGATATTAATTTTGAAATTGCAAAATCCCTCAAACGCCCAAATGGTACCGAGAGAAAATGAAACATACAGGGTGGGCCACCAGTAACGCCTCGGTCGCTAGTGACCAAACGGCAAATGTTATAGAAATCTGTTTAGGTGGGTATGTGTAGGTTAATTACGGCTACATTTTAAAAATATTTTGAAATATACAGAGTGTCTAGGAAAAGAGTACCATATCAAAGTTATGTTTTTTTAAATGGAGCACCCTGTATTTTACTGCATTTTTGAAAGCACCGTAAAAAAAGGTTCTGCATACCTAGGACTTACAGTTTGTGAGATATTTAAATTTTAGTGAAAATGCAGGCATAGCGTAGAAATTTAATATTAGCAATAAAAAAATAATTTTAAGGAAGCAGCTTTGGAGGGTCTATTTTAGATCCTTGAAGTTATAAATTGTTATATTTGTCGTCACTTAGTATTATACAGGGTGTTCAAAAAACTGCTGAATACTTCTCTCAACTTTAAACAGCAATAACTTGGTTATTTTAAATGGAACACCCAGTATATTTTTACTTTGAGAGTTAGGAAATTTAAAACTCTTTCAAACTGTATATAGGTTTCCTATACCTATCTCCAACGGTATTGGAGATATTTGTGCCGTTTCGTTTTTTATCGATTTTTTTTGTAAGATGTATCCACGTGTCTCTATCGAGGTCTTTACTGAATTGGTTTGGGTTCTTCTTGATGACGTCTCTGTAAATATAAGGAGAAAAATGTGAATGCAAATACATGGCACACCTGCACATTTTTCATATTCAGTGAGAAATTATATAAATCGATAATTAAGTAATAAATGAGTAGGTAAGAATGGTTCATGTCAGTGGCTACCACAGGTGTCCAAACCTCTCGTAATGGACTTCTTTGTTTCGGGCTGTATAAAAATATATCTTGTACACAGTGTTCCACCTACTACTTGCGATGATATGAAGGAAAGGATTAGATATGCATTTGCCACAATCACCCCAAATATTCTAAGGAATGTGAGAATATCATTTGAAGATAGAATAAGATGCTGTATTCAAGAGAATGGTTATCAATTCGAACATCTATTAAAATTTTTCTTTGTTTCTTCTAAAAGTAAAATTTTCTTTAATAAATATTTTTCATGTTCATAAATAATTCAGTTACTTACTACAAACATATTTATACAAAATTAATAACTTTTTATAATTATTCGGCTTATAAAATAATATTTTTTATTAGAAAACTTTTTTGAATATTTTCATGATAATGATAAAAGGAACTTTTACTTTTAGAAAAAACAAAGAAAAATTTTAATTGATGTTCGAATTGATAACCATTCTCCTGAATACAGCATCTTATTCTATCTTCAAATGATATTCTCACGCAAATGCATCTCTAATCCTTCCCTCCAATATCATCGCAAGTAATAGGTGGAACATTGTATACAAGATTTTTTATATAGCTCGCAACAAAGAAGTCCATTACGGTGAGGTCTGGACACCTACGTGGCCACTGACATGCACCATTCCTACTTATCCATTTATTACTAAATTTTCGATTTAAATAATTTCTCACTGAATATGAAAAATTTGCAGGTGCGCCATCTAATTGCATCCTCATTTTTCTCAATATATTTAAAGAGACGTCATCAAGAAGAACCCAAACCAATTCAGTAAAGACCTCGATAAAGACACGTGGATACATCTTACAAAAAAAATCGATAAAAAACGAAACGGCACAAATATCTCCAATACCGTTAGAGATAGGTATAGGGAACCTATACACAGTTTGAAAGAGTTTTAAATTTCCCAACTCCCAAAGTAAAAATATACTGGGTGTTCCATTTAAAATAACCAAGTTATTGCTGTTTAAAGTTGAGAGAAGTATTCAGCAGTTTTTTGAACACCCTGTATAATACTAAGTGACGACAAATATAACAATTTATAACTTCAAGGATCTAAAATAGACCCTCCAAAGCTGCTTCCTTAAAATTATTTTTTTATTGCTAATATTAAATTTCTACGCTATGCCTGCATTTTCACTAAAATTTAAATATTTCACAAACTGTAAGTCCTAGGTATGCAGAACCTTTAATAAAGTCCCTATTTTTTACGGTGCTTTCAAAAATGCAGTAAAATACAGGGTGTGCCATTAAAAAAAACATAACTTTGATATGATACGCTTTTCCTGGACACCCTGTATATTTCAAAATATTTTTTAAATGTAGCCGTAATCAACCTACACATACCCACCTAAACAGGTTTCTGTAACATTTGCCGTTTGGCCACTAGCGACCGAGGCGTTACTGGTGGCCCACCCTGTATAGTGATAAACAGAAAGCTTTATTTTGTACTGTATGTTTAGCTTTTGCTAATGTATTTGGTAATGTCTTTACACTTGGTATGTCTGATTGGAATTACACTTACCAACGAGTAGAGGAACACGAAATTTCCTCAACTCCCGGAAAAAGTTCGAAACCATATATTTTGTACAGTCAAAACAGATCTATTGATAAATTATTAATTTTCTGTATAGTTAGATTTAAAAAATAAACTAGTTATGAAAAAGCGTCAATTTTTTAACTTAAAAGTAAATGTCTTAAAAGTATTTGGTAAAATAGGTCTATGTTAAAGACGAAATGAAAATGAAGCAGCATATTCTTTATTACACAAGTCTCTTGATCATGGAACTTTTCTGGAAATGATTTTGCTTCTTGCCAAATATGATATAATATTAAAAGAACATATTGATAGCATTGCCCAATAAGCTCCAAGATAAGGAACATAAGAGAAGAGCTGGATTTTTTTAAATTCTATTATCCAAAACAACACTAAATTCTGTAATAGATATAATAAAAGGAATGCTAAAAGAATAGGGTCAAATTATAAATTATATTTAACGAAATTAATTTAAAAAAATTCAAATCTATTTTTTTATGTAAACTGATGCTATTAACCTAGAAATGTGTGAATAATTACACTGCTATCCCTTGTCATGACACCACAAGCCAAGGTTTTTTGATCTCCCACTTAAAGACCTGCAAACAAACAATCTAGAATAACTGCGTTGGCCAATCTGCAAGGCGAATATAAAGGCTTCTTATCTAAACTTAGAGAGAAAGACCCAAACTATGTCCATATTTGGAGTTACAACCATATTTTGAACTTAGTTTTAACCGACATTTTAAAAGGTTATATAAAAGCAACTTCCTTTGGTTTGTTAAATTCAGTAGCAGTTTTTTAGATAATCGCATCAACGCATGAACATTTGGGATGCAGTCTTAAACGATCAGAAAAAACAATTAAGGAGGCGCAGGATCTTTCTTATACATTAAAGCTTTAGAAGACTATCGAAAGTAGTCCAAATATAAACGACGATGTTAGGGGACAGGCTTATAATTTTAAAAGCGGCCTTCCTATGTAAAACATTTTACATAAAAATTTTATTATTTTGTTCTTTGATTAGTGAGGACGATTAAATCTTTTGATATTAAATTAATTAAATTATAGAATACCTTTTTTGTATATTTTTAAAACATTTAGCAATATTTTACAATAATATTTTGATAATACTGTACCTAGTAACATATAAAATATTGGAAACGTGTTTTCAACCATTTAAAAACATTTTAAAAATATTGCGTGCTTTAAGAGTATCTATCTACACTGACAAATGAAATACGGTATAATGCATTCTTGAACAACTTATTATTATTTTAATTTGTAGACCTATACCTTGAAATATTTGCGTTTCCTGACCAATATAAACCAACCAATATAAACTTTTCTGCTTATTTTACCTGAGGGATGTCTCCTCAAAATTTATGCACTTCTTCATATACACCCAGTATATTGTAATTTGTATTTAATGTTTTTATATTTCTACAATCAACGATTTATATTATTTATAGATCAAGAATTCTATAAAAAAATATTAGAAAATAAAAATGTTCACAATTACTACGTAACAATAACGATAAAGGAACAGATACTTTACCATATTGTCTAATTCAGATGGAAAATCATTGATTTGTTGAAATAGATGTACCAAAATTTCGTAAATTGGGTATTTATCTTGAACATTATCATTTTCTCTGCAATTAAAAATGGTTTGCGTGATTTCTTTAATATTTCCATATTCCCAAAGTTTACCAAGTTTCTCACAGCATTCAATTATTTTCTTCTCTATCCTAAAAATAAATTCGTTTAAAAAATTTGAAGCGGTGCACTAAAATCTATTTTTCTCTTTATAATATAATATCTCTATGCCTCTTTCCAATCGCATAGATTAGCTTAGAAGTTGGATACTTATGCGGTAAAAAGAGCGATATATTATTATTTATAGTGGTTTTAAGGATTTCACGGACCATACTAATATTTAAAGTACGATGGCTTTTAGCCTGTGTCGGCAGCAGTTACAGAATTACCTTTCTCTTCCTTAACTTTAGCTAGGAAACCTTGACTTGTCCTTGGACAGGACTCTGTGGAAGCAGACCCGCTATTAGAACGCCCAGGCCAACCCATATGAACATTTCGGTTCTTAATAAACGATACAGACGGAATCGTTCTTCAACCACTGATCCCTTGAAATGTTTTATAGTTGCCTTTACGAGTAACAACATCCAATGCTTCCAAACGTTTCGCCGTTCTTTACTGTAGGCATCTTCAATGGCGACCCTGCATTTAATTCGCCACAACTGATGACTCAATCACGGAAGATCATCAGTGTCTGAGGAACGGTTCCGTCCATAGCGGCCATAGAGCCAAAAGGAACCGAAATGAACATCAGAGGAGCCTAGATGTTCTATATTGGGTTCGCCCCAACTAACAGAGTTTAGTCCGATAACAACAAGAGCAGGTCAAAGTTTTCTAGCTAGAGCTGAGGAAGTGAAAGGTAATTCTGTAATTGGCGGCGATCAGGTAACAGCATAACCTGAGAAACCATCGTACCTTAAATATTATTTGGTAGGTCACATTTACGCCCAGAAACGACTTACATTGGTAAATTTATTTAAAAGTTCATACTACAAGGTTCGCCAATGAAACGGGATGATTAGAGGTGGGGTTTGCAGGGCGCGGCGAAGGGATTAAAGTCGCCGGCTCCCTATCATCTGCACGAATTACCATTTGATTTACAATGGAGCATTGGACGGGTGGGCAACGCGGCTACGCAGTAAAAGCCTATTATATTATTAAAATGGCGAGAGTTTAGTGCAAACACGTCGTGACTTTCGACGGGATTCCAATATACCGCGGAACCAACCAGTTCCGTCAGATAACGCGATTAAAAACTGGGTAAACAACCTCGAGCAAACTGGATCGACGTCTAAAAAAAGAGGTGATAGTGCGAAAACTGTTCGAACACCTGAAAATATCGAACGTGTTCGACAAACGATGTTGAGAAGTCCACGCCGATCGGCCATCCGTCACGCCACACGCCTTCATATAAGTGACATATCGATGCAAAGGATTCTTCATCAAGATCTTCGATATCGCCCTTATAAAATGCAGGTTGTGCAATCTCTTAATCCAGGTGATTATCCTCAACGTTTCCGATTTTGTGAGGTTATGCTTCCCAGACTAGAATAAAATGACGACCATGTTAACAACCTGTGGATGAGTGATGAGGCGCACTCCCACCTCTCCGGTTTTGTTAATAAACAAAACTTCAGATACTGGGCAGGGGAAAACCCTCGTTTGCTTCATGAAACACCTCTTCATGCTCAGAAAATAACAATATGGTGTGCGATTTCGGCAAATGGTATCATCGGTCCATATTCTTTTGAAGATGAGGCTAAAAATGACGTTACCGTTAATTCTGAGCGATACGTTGCAATGATTCAGAACTTCCTTACACCATAACTTGACCGCTTTCCAGTGAATGAGAACACACTTTTCCAACAGGACGGAGCAACAAGCCACACTCCAAGAATTTCAATGAATGCGTGAATGCTTTGTTCCCAGGGCGTATCGTTTCTCGAGACGGGGATATCAGTTGGCCCCCTCGGTCGCCCGACCTAACTGTTTGCGACTTCTTTTTGTGGGGATACCTAAAAACAAAAGTGTTTGAAAATGATCTATCCTGGACAATCCCAGACCTCAAACAACGGACTCGTGACGAGATTGCAGCAATACCTGTCAATATACTGCGAACAGTTATGCAACACTTTCAGGCTCGACTCCAGGAATGCATAAATGTTAACGGAGGACATTTGGCGGATGTAGTATTCAAAAAATATTTTTTTTTGACATTGTAAATCAAATGGCTACTCTCTTATTTTCTATTAATGTATTAAAATTATTAAAAATATAATTCTTTGACAATAAAATTATTTACGAAATCTTGACGAACCCTGTATAAAGGGCGAACGGCAGCTCTTGTAGCGGAGGCAAAGGGAAGTGAATCAGTTCTATTTTTTTTATTTCAACTTATATAATCACCAGTCTGAAACATTATAGGTATGATTAAAATAGTGAATAGGCGCTAACCTGCAAATAAAATTATTCCTATAACAGTTTCCTCGCCCTTTTGATAGGGATTGGAGAAAAAATGCACATAATAAAAATTGATATATACAGGGTGTTTCAGAAAAATCTCGCCAAATACGGTCTAAATATGTTTTGGATATTTCATAGAGGCCGCTATTCCTATTACATTTTAAGTTCAAATTTTTTAAGCTTCGGTTTTTTACCATTCGGGCCATTTCTAATGTACAATTTTATTTTCTAAAAATAATGTACTCTTGTTAGAACTTCCTAATGTTTTTTCGAGAAAAACGGCATTTAATTAAACTCTTATAATATTACGGTGTTTAAAATAAGTGACTTTTCTCAAAGTAGGCCTATGTCAAAACTTATTGATGGATAAACAACGCATACATTCTTAGTAATATTTTAAACTCTAATTAAGTTAATTAAAGTATATTAAGTATTACTAAGTATATATA
>NW_019417497.1:0-6260 GCF_000390285.2 Anoplophora glabripennis | reverse complement strand
TACATGCGTCTAGCGCATATATATATATACGTTGTTTGTAAGACATCCATCAATACGTTTTGGCATAAGCCTACTTTGAGAAATGTCATTTATTTTATATACCGTAATATTGTAAGAGTTCAATTAAAAACCTTTTTCTCGAAAATCGTCCACATTATGAAGTTCTAACAAGAGTACATTATTTTTAGAAAATAAAATTGTACATTAGAAATTGGAGCCCGAATGGTAAAAAACATTACCTTAAAAAAATTAGAACTTAAAATTTAATAGGAATAACTAGCGCCCTCTATGAAATATCCATCCGAATAATTAGACCAGCGTATTTGGCGTCCTTAAAAACTCCGGCGTACCAAATTTCATAAAAATATTTCGCACCGTTTGGAAATTTTCGTAAAAAATCTCTATTTAAAAAATTTTATTTTATCGCTCTGTATCTCGAAAACAAGAGGAGATAGACATATGTTCATGACAAAAAATTCTCATTTTTTGTCGTACTTTCACCCCCTGTATTTACGGGAGGTCTTTCTGAAACACCCTGTATATGGGGCATTTTACGTCAAACCGATCACCCTACCTATACAAAAATTGATTTGACCGATTTAGACGTATAAGGTCTTAAAATAAAAGAGTCTTTCATGAGAAATTCAATATGGTGAATATGGCGCCTACAAAATTCACTCTTGGTAAATTTAGGAAAAAACATTGATAAAATTTAAAAGAATGGGGATATCCCAATGCATATATTAAGTTTTTGGGTCCGCTGATTACGAAGCAATCATCGGAAATAAATTCAAAATGGCAGATCCAATATGGCAGACATAAAACCCATATAACAGTACCATAACGATTTCAGATCACTTGAAGATTAGAGTCCGGGGGCTTTTGGGTTCTCAGATAATAAAATTTACTATTGGAGTATTGAAAGTCAAAATGACGAAACCAATATGTCGAAAGAGGAATCTCAACTATCCTTCTCGTGGCAAAAAAACGATTATATCTTACATAAAGTAATGTCTACAGTTTTTAGGAAGTGTGATCACAAATTTACTATTGAAGTTTTAAAATTCAAAATGGAGGATCCAATATGGCATACGAAGAATCCCGAATCTTCTCCTTGTCGGCAAAAAACGATTACATATCACTTAGCTCACTGAAATTAAACAGTCCGGATGCTCTTAGGAATTCTAATTACAAATTTGCCATTGAATTTTCAAAATTCAAAATTACGGACATGTTCCTCAACAATCCCTCGTTTGTGGTAAAAAACCTAATCATGTCCAAAAAATTCTTCTATCGACGTTCTGATGCTAGTAATCATTTTTACAGTTTTATAACTTTTGACTTCTTGTTCGCGGTATTTTCACCACACAAGGGCACATTTTAAAATATTTTTAATATGACTTTAAAGATAAGCAAAAATTTTAATCAATTTTCTCGTAAAATGAACAATAAAAATGTTTTACTGTCCGTTTCTACCAAAGTAGGCCGATTCATACACAAATTGAGATTATAATATAAATTTCAATTCTAAGCAACTTTCGTTAATAACATATTTCTGTATTGTTAAAAACAAAGGTAGTTTATTTTTGAACGATTTTTATATTTACTGATTGTCTCATCACCCTGTACACGCAATGTGAAAGTTCTCCATATTAAAGACAAGCAAAAATTTTAATTAAGAATGCCTTTTTCTCGTAAAAACTTAGCAACTATTCATTTTAGACAAAAATGGAAGAGGAAAAAAGTTTTGTAATTAAATTTTGATCAAGAGAGAGTTAGTTGCAATTCGAAAAAATAATTATTGTTATTGCAAAAATCGGAAAAATCATCTAAAAATTACAAAAAGTTAGTTTATTTGTCAATTTTTTTCAGACACTTGAATAATATCTACTAGGATCTTCATACTATTCCCAATTAAACCTCTTACTGCATAGAATCATCACACCAAATTTCATCCAATTCGGTTCGATAGTTTTTACATAATACCTAATTGTTTAAATTTCTTTTCAAATTAAAAGATTTTCAAAATCAAATTTCTAAAAATCTAAAGCTTTGAATACTTGAAAATTTCACCACAAAAAGAAGTCCTCAAGCTTTAAAATGGTTTTTTAAAAATTCAAATCGGACGATTAGGCGTGCTGTGGTGATTGTTTAATCATTTTCGCCATTTTCACGCTTATAAAAAATTGCAATAATTTAATGTTTTTTTCAAATTTTCTTTTATTTTAAAATATGGTTTGAAACGAATATTTTTAAAAAAACTGATGATCCGCCCATTATTTTTGGAGTTATAGCCCGTTAAAGTTATCCCTTATTTACAGCAAAACTATAAGGATATATATAAAAATCATTTTAAAGCTTGAGAGCTCTTCTTTTTATGGTGAAATTTTCAAGTATTCAAAGGCTTTAGATTTTTAGAAATTTGATTTTAAAATTTTTTTTAAACAATTATGTAAAAACTATCGAACCGAATTGGATAAAATTTGATGTGATGATTCTATGCAGTAAGAAGTTTAATAGGGAAAAGTATGAAGATTCTAGGTATTATTCAAGTGTCTGAAAAAAATTGACAAATAAACTAGCATATTTTGCAATTTTTTAAATGATTATTCCGATTTTTGCAATAACAATATTTATTTTTTCGAATTGCAACTAACTCTATCTTGATCAAAATTTAATTACAAAAATTTGTTTCCTCTTCCATTTTTGTCTAAAATGAATAGTTGCTACGTTGTCGACGAGAAATCCAAGAAAAAAATGATTTTTTTGCAATTTTTTATACTTTTTTGCAATAACAATTAAATCCACGTTTTTTTTTATTTGCATAGAAAAATTATCATTCCTGATGTTATTTGGAAGCCGTTAAAGCAAAAATCTCCGATCATATGCGTTTTACCCAACCCGAAACAGATACCGTCTGGACTACGCATACAGTTTGCGCGCTCGGTAAGTGATATATTTGACTCCGTTTTAAACGCCCCTGCCCCAACTAGGCTGTCAGCAACTTTCATTTTCGTACTCCCCCGAAGGTCTAGATGTCTAGAATATATATTATGAGTTGCTGACATTAATCTGATCACGGGGCGATTTTCGTATTTACCCCCGCACCCCCAACCCCTGCCCCACAAGGGGTGTCAGCAAACTCTGAAATCCTGTTATACAACATACGACCAACACATTAAAAACAAAATTGGCCATTAATCCGATCACGGGAGATTTTGACACCAATCTCTCAGTCTATGAGGGCTCTAAAGATTTTGAATCTGTTGTAAAGGTTTTCTTACATCAAAAACTCGGGAGCACGCTCTAAAAGAACTTTATTCAGTTAAATACACTGTGTGAATAATAATATGTGATAATAATAAAGAGACAAATTGTATGCATAGATATGTTAAAGCAATATAGAAAAGTTTTACATGCGTCTAGCGCGGTTTCATACTAGTAACTCCCGATAATATACTGCGGATGGTGCGGGTTGACGTTCAGGTGGTTTTCAAAATGTTGCCGAATCTCCATACGTTTGGCGGAACACTCTCGTCCTGTCCGCCAAAATAAAGTTACGAAAAAGCCTCCGCTGTTGGACGCCTTCCCCCTCAGGCCTCTTTCGGAAGATGGTCTTTTTGGTCCAAAGATGGAAAAATTGGAAACTGAGGCAAAAACTTTTCCGTCTTCATAAAAGGGTTTACGGAGAGGTTATGCTTGGATGGATCGTCGTAATAATTTCGGGGATGATGGACGGTATGAAGTGATACCGCAATTTTGAGACTCGGCCGAGATCTTGCGGACACCTTCGGCGGAAACTAAGAAAACATGGAATCCTGTTTTGGATTAGCTGCATAGACTTTTTTCTAGAACTAAAGAACCTTACCATAAATTAGAAAAATCGGGGGTTGTTTATAAAATTGATTGTTTTAATTGTAACCAGACATACATTGGACAAACAGGCCGTACGCTAAAAGGTAGACTTACATCCCGCAAGTGATTGTAATTTAAAAAAAAAACGTCCTGTGCTCTTTCAGAACATACATTAAGTACAGGCCACAAAATGAATTTTAACGGTGTCACAGTTTTGGAGAGTGAAATAAACTGTAATAAGCTTGTTTTTCTGGAAATGGTTCGTATCAATGAATTTTCTAATGCTCTGAATAAAAAGTCAGATATTAATAATTTGAGTTGTATTTATAATTTTTTATTACATTTTGATAAATATAGAAATTTACCTATGTCGTTTACAAATTTGGAGTGATTTGCCGCCTCCGTTTTAAGTTGGTACTGTGGTTGGCAATGCTAATTGTCCCTGTATGTTGTTCTCTAACCTCATTGGCTGTTACTAGTTTGAATATTAGTAGATTGTCTTCAAAAAAACTTGTTCTGATAAAGATATAAAATATAGTTCACATTTCAAAGGCATGGCTCCTTTTTATTGTATCAGTTGTTAAATGTTAAAAATTGACTGAAAAATTGTTAAAAAAAAAATGTTGACTATAGTTACAATTGTTTTTAATCTAGTGAAGTTCATAAAATTTTAAAAACAATGTTCTTGTATTTCTCTTTTTTGATGATTATATTATAATCTCAGGTTATGTAAGTATGTAATAGGCTTTTATAACTTATTATTCTATTGCAGATATTAATTATATTATAGATGTCTTGAGAAAGGAAATAAACATTTCCGAAAGCTTGACAACAACATAGAGTGTTCTTATTATACTAGCCCTTAGCACTGTTGATTGCAATCCCAAATACATCACTCATCATATACATCATATAATATGGAAAACTTCTTGAACCTTTTGTCTTCTAATTGGTAATTATTTATCTTAGGTACCAGGTTCTAGTTTGACCGCTGGTCAAAATGATAAAAAACACACAGCAATAATTTTTTATTAAATTCTAACGTGTTTCGCTCCCGATCGGGGACTTTTTCAAAGATTATTTTTCAAATAAAAACACATTATTTTGTACAAGTCACACTAAAAACCTGAAAATATAAAACAACTTAATGATTTACAATTTTAACATGCATTACATTTTAATTTTTATAATAATTTTTTTGTTAATACATACCTAAGAGCAACCAACTCCATGTATAATATAAAAGAAAAGAAAAACCAAAATTTTTTAAAACAACAGTTGCATTAGGAGAACTTTTTTGTTATTCATTTTTATTTTGCATTTAATTTTTGTGTTGAACATCATCATAATTTAAACTTTATGTGTGAAAACTATTAATTTAGGAACCACGATACAGATATGTGGAAGTACTGATATCGAGTGAGAGCAAAAACAACGATTCAAACAGATTATCCGAATGGTGGCAAATTTTTGTAGAAATAAAATGAAAGAAGTGAATATCAGAGACATCTAGGAGATTTGTTGTAAACCAACGAGAAACAAAGAAGAAAACATAATTTAAAAAAAATTAAGTGTATCCAATAAATGAACCATATTATTAATTATTAGAAAACAGTAGCATTTATTTAATTAAATTGTGATATATCTGACTTAGGTTTTTTATATCAGTTTTGTCATTAACACTATTTTTATTTTTTTTAATATAAATCATTTCCTGAATTAGTCTTTTATTGTAATTAGGTTCTTTGACTAAAATTTTAGTTTGATTAAAATTAAAAGAATGTTTTTTTTTCCTTCATATGTTTATTAAGAGTAGTAGAACAGTTTTTGTATATTTGTGGCCTTTTAAGCTGTTTTCTAAATTATGTGGAGTCATACCTATATATTGACTATTGCAATCATTAAGGCGGAAAAAACAGTAAAATAGGTAAGTAACTTGCATGCTAAGAAATGGCATATGCCGGCGGATGGCACACTGCTGATACATTTGCAAGTAAAATGAAATGCCTCGTTAGTATTATGGCTTATTGGCATGTCAGTAGGTAGCAAGTAGACACGTTCCGACATGCCACTTGAACTCCCCCGAAACCCCCCGCCTCACATTGCATGCCAAAAAATCAAATGATGTGCAATTTACTTGCGCGCCTTCTACAGGCATGCCTTTTAATAAATATACATACCAGGAGCTATCTCCTGCAAGCTCCTTGCATGCTATTGTGCAAGCAAGAGGCATGTGTATTTCCGCCTTTTTACATGGAATAGAATATACAACGTGAGAGTTTTTTAAAATAGGAGTTTTACTTTTTAAAAGTGTAAATAATTTATTTAATTGGTTGAAAGATTTATGAGCAACAGAAATTTTATACTTGGATAAGATAAATTTAATTTTTTCAGATAAACATTGT
>NW_019417496.1:68819-70622 GCF_000390285.2 Anoplophora glabripennis | reverse complement strand
TTATAATAATCAAAGATGCTAGAGTTGTCACCTATATTATCTGGAATATAGGTGACAGGTGACAAGGTGGTTTTCACCTCAGAACGTTTTTCTACAAATAAAAAAATCCATTTCTCTTGTTTTTTTTATCCTCTACAACATATCAAAGTTTCGGCGAAATTAGTGAAGGACACTTGGGGACCGTTCCTATATGAAAATTCAAATTAAAGGAATTTTAATTAATCTTCTGATTAAATTGTATTTTAACAGTTGATTATATTTGACAATAATGAAAAAAAAAACAAAATTTAGCTTTAGCAACTTCTGTGCCCAACATTTTCTAGTAGATTTCCATTCCCATAGAGACAGTTTTATTCAATCGACATCGACAGAATTAGGGACATTAAGTCAGTTAAAACTAAAACAAACGGAGAAAACTGCTAATATATTTTCAATGACAGCCCAATCGCTAATCGTTTATTTAAAGAAAATTGATATTAAACGACGGAGAACTATTTAAAAATTGTTAAAGAAAAATCACCCCTGATCACGTCCGTTTTGAGATTTGTTATAGTTTCCAGATGGTGGAAATCGAGAAAAATTATCAAAAAATGTAGAGAAAATTCTTATCTCAGAAAGTAAGCACGGTTGTTAATAAATTCGCTAAGATCTCCCAGTTAAATTTTGAGCAACATAAAATGGCTGTTTGGGAATATATTGGGGTATAATCACAAAGCTAATTTGTAGCTTTACACAGTTGACACTAAAGCGTTTGAACAAAGTTGTATGCATCAGCACAACAGAAGCATTATGCACAGTTTACATTAAAGCTTTAAAAGCTCTCTTGGAGGGACAAGAAGGGCCTCGTATCAGTTTAAACAGAGGAAGCTGTGACAGGATAAAGGATCATGATAAAGAGAGAACATATAATTGTCCTCAAAAAGACAAGTCCAAAATTTTTTTGGAACTTTGCGATTTTGTCCTACAGGATCTATTGGGATAGAAAAATCGCGTAAAGCTGACCTGGGCTCTTGCCTCAGCAATGCGATTGGTAAAGCTCGGGGTTTTCGTCGGCTAATCATAGGCGTATTCGTCGTAAACAAATAAATAAACATGTAGGTATAAATAAAAATAAATAAATTTTGTACTTTATCAGCGAAAGGTCGTTTTTTACCCTTTGACGCGTTCGACATTATTAGAATCTTAAAACAAGTATACACGAAGCAAACGCAAAGCCAATAACTGCCGTTATTACTGGTTTCGTACGGTGCGCTGTAGCGAAAGGCCGACGCGACGGCTATGATCATCCGACCGAATCCCAAGCTATAGCGATTGGTAATGAAAGAGCCGACATATTGATCAGACAAGGAGCTCAAACAATCATTCATGGGGCTGGAACCAGCATTTGGACTACCTCAATGTTATGCAGTAAGTTAGTAAGTTCCATTGCCACTTGAATCAAAAAACGATGAACAACAACAACAACAACAACAACAACAACAACAACAACAACAACAAGAATAATAATAATAATAATAATAATAATAATAATGTCAAATTTAATGTGTGTCTATCATACTAGTTCTAGTGAGCAAAACAAATCCAAATTAGGTAACAAATTATTTATTTTTCCAATACTGAAATATATTATACATTCTAACGACCATTCATTCGCCATCAAAGAGATCTAAAAATGAAACACTTCATCTTAAAAAAAAACGCGATTCGTAAAGTTAGTATTTTGTCCAAGCACCATTTTTGTCTATAACACTGCAATCTACATGGCATTGATAAAATTAATGTTCTTGTTATAATCCTCAGTGA
>NW_019417496.1:55873-67984 GCF_000390285.2 Anoplophora glabripennis | reverse complement strand
CCCATATGGTTTGTGGGTTTGGAGTTGGTGGGCTTGGGGTTTGTAAGCTTGGAGTTTGTAGGTTCGGGTTTTGTGGGATTGGGGTTTGTGGGTTTAGGGATTGTGGGTTTGTGGGTTTGTGGATTTGGAGTTTGTGAGTTTGAGTTCGTATGTATTGAAGGTTTCTGAGTATGAAGTTTCTGAACTGCAATCAACTGTTTGACGTGATCCTTAGTAGATTTTCGCATATTAAGAAACTGATAAACTTTCATTTCAACATGTGATATCTCAACGAAAATAAAAGATATTTGAGCAAACTCAACGGCATTCGAAATAGGGAGCCCTGTACTTTTAAATTATATGTATTTTTTTTAATAGATGGCATTACCGCATAACCTCAAATATGACGAAAAACAGTGTTTATTGCACTTTTAGGTTTATCTCAAAAACCTGACGTGATAGAGCAATTCAGCAACCAGATTCAGATTCAGTGCACCAAAATCCTTAGGGAATGCATATTAGTGTGTCTGCTTCTTGACCCTTGTTGACCTGTGTAATTGGAGAAATCTATAAACTGAACATTATAAAAATATAGCGACATGATGACATTGATAAAGAATTTTACTAACCTGATCACAATAGTATTAATTGTACTTATTAAAAATTTTCCACATACAAACTAGTACCTAAAATTTGTTGAATCACGTGACAACAATGAAGCTGTCTTTTTTTCACTAATTTTCACTTATTTGAATAAATTCACGATCTAGATAGCTAAGTTTTCACGATTTTTAGTTAATTTTTAGGAGCAATTAAACAAACTACGTAACTTGTTTTGAATTATTAGAATTATAAGAACTAACTATTAACTACTTATCTTTGACTAATATTAACATGACATTTTATAGCCTACAATCGTACGATAAGGAAAGTAAAACTTGCAGAATAATATTAATAGACCAGTGGCGGCTCGTCGGGTGACGCAAGTGACGCACCGCTTCACCTAAAATTTCCGTTTGTTTGTGCAATTTAAAATTATTTTAAATTTTATATAAATCTTATAATTTAGGTACAATTCTATATTGAAAATGTATTGTGTCTGTTTGTTTTATACGCAGAAATAAACAGAATAGTTCGCGGTGAACGCCTTCTAAAAAATCATTGCCTTCGTTGAGCGCGAACATCAACCTCGTACCATACAACGTATACTACGCAAGTGAGTCATATTGAAATTGGTATGTATCTGCTTCTCTCCGTAGCTCTCCGTACGGCGGTTGTCATGGCAACGAGGCAGCCAACGCATGTGTACACTACGGCCTGGGAGAACGAGTGATGCAAAAGTTGAAGCAGCATTCTCATCGTCATCGCGCATCGCCTGTCAATCGTGTGTAAACAGAACTCTACCTAATCTATGGTAAACAGTTGCCCAGTGCACGGTTATAATGGTTCTTTATTAATATTTGTTTTATATCAATAATTTGTAGAAATGTTTCCTATGCACGATCCTGTATGTATTTTATTGGTAATGCCATTTTCCAGACCGAAAATTGAGGACAAAAAAGATTTTTTAAATTGCGAAAGACCTGTACCTTCTCTCGATGTGGAAAAAGGAGGGAGGTCAAAAGACAAAGTGTATGTTCGGAAGTTTCGGACTGAATGGTATTCGGAGTGTAAGTGATTGTGTGGATGTGTTTATTTAAAAAAACTTTTTTGTATGCCGTGTTCAATTGCGAGTGTAAAATCGGGCGTGTGGAATAAGGAGGGATTTAACAACCCCGCTTAACATCTGTATCTGTACCTATCATTAAGTCCACGAGTCGAACTAATATTTCTATTTTTTATAAAATCTAAATGAAAATCCTTCTCGCCAACGTCAGTTTTTCGGTAATATTGCAAATGCAACTAAAATTTCCAGATTCATTTAAAGCCGTTTGACCTTGAAAATTTGAGAATATTCGCCTGCGGCGCTTTTTTTTAGTCAATCAATAAATATGCTTCACCTATTCTCAATGTCACGAGCCGCCACTGTAATAGACTATAGAAAAAGAAATGCATTATCCTGTTGCGTTTGAAATTAAATGAAGAGAAAGGTCTGAACGACATAACATCGAAAATTAACTTTCATTTTATTGAAGGCTGGTATTCAATTTATAACAGCACGGTTACCATTTTCTCAAGGTAGGCAAAATTGACAATGAAAGTTGATGTTAATATCTTTTCCTTATCTAATTCACATAAATCAGAATACTATCTAGCGAATAGCAATGTAGTGGACAGATCTATTAAAATGCCACCAGCGATTAAACTTGTTGCTATAATAAAATACGACACGGTTCGTTGTCTAATTTAGCGATTCATTCTCTGTCAACCAGATTTTATTCAATTAAATTGTAAGTGTTCACATAGTTACATTAAGTTTCTTTAAAATAACAGTATTTTTTCTGACACCTGTTACCATTATAATATTAAACAAGTGCTTTGCAAATTATACAAAACTTTGTTTGCATGTGTTTATCATTGTCAGTAGATACATTAAAGCTCAATACCACACAGCTATTATGTCCAAAAAAAAAGTATCAATTAGTTCAAAGACACAATCAAATTTAAAAAATATAGTATTGTTACAGCGCATAAAACGTAAATAAACTTTTTGGCTTAACGGTTCCTTGCCAAATAGTGATAAGCTAGATTTGTCAGAAATCTACATGACGTTTACTGCGGATATACAGAGCAACCCATTAGTAATTAAGATTTGATATGTCTATAGACCAGAGGGGATCTGTTTTGAGGTGGATGTGAGAGGGGACAAGCAAATTTTTTCTGGATCACCTTCAGTACAACTCACTTAATAAAAATGTGGATCCCTAGATTCTGACGAAGTCCGGAACATTTTCAAAATTGCAGATGTTTAAAAATTTAAAAAAAATACCTATTTTATCAACACACCAAATTTCACTAAAATCGGTTCTATAGTTTTCGCAAAATAATTTTTTGAAAAAGTTTTGAAAAAAATTTTCGAATTTTCAAAATGTTGCACAGCCCCAAAGTAAAAATTTTTCTAAACATTTTTGCAAATTTGAAAATGTTCCGGACCTCGTCCAGATCTAGGGATCTACACTTTTATTATGTGAAGGTATTCCAGCAAAAATTAGCTTGCCCCCTCTTGCATACAAGAAGTGGGATATTTCGACAGATCCGCCTTTCTACTATAGCTATTGAACTATTTGTGAGATTTTATTGTCTTTACAGCATAACCCACCGAAATCCAACAGACTCGAAGTCAGAACTCCAATAATCCAGGCCTACATTGACAACATTCCTATTTAAGTACTCAGAAAAGTTCCGTTTCATATAGCATTGTAATGAACCGATATTGATGTTAAGTTTTGTGTAAGAGTTTCGCTATTTATTTATTTAATTATCTTATTTGGCGAGAGCAATTACTATTCGCGAGTCGTGCTGAACCGTCCGTTCGCCCCACTCTGTCGAGGGCCGCGCGCATAATCCCACCACGACTCCTGCCTAGTCAAGGGGGGATTGGGACAATAAAACCACCGTTCCTGCACGAAGATCCTCAGTTCGCTGCCAGAACTCGAAGAACTCCAACGCCAACCTGAGGACCACCCCGAGGACCTGAACACCGACCAGAGACCGCCACCCGATCCAAGGAGTTCGCTGCCAGAACTCGAAGAGCTCCAGTTCCAACCCGAGGACCACCCCGAGAACCTGAAGACCGACCTGAGACCGCCATCCGACCCAAGGAGTTAGCCGCCAGAAGCAACCGTCCGGAATAAGTAAGCAAATTGTATTTTCCTATATTTACTTGTCCTGCTATGGTATAAGTCTGGCCGTTTTTGAACTCTGGCAAGACAGTACGACCACAGCGTTGTCGGCGAGGGTTTGGCTGGGTGCTCCACCGCCCTCGTTCAACGAACGTTGTCCGTCACATCGACCGAACTGCTGGTTTGGCTGGGTGCTCCACCGCCAGCGGAAGACGTTGAGTGCAGGCTCGTACGGCAGCAGCGTTATCGGTGACGGTTTGGCTGGGTGCTCCACCGCCGTCGTTCGACAAACGCTGTGCGCCCCTTTACTGAAACTGCTGGTTCGGCTGGGTGCTCCACCGCCAGTAGAGGACGTGAAGGTGTCAGACTGTACAGCAGCAGCGTTGTCAGCGAAGGTTTGGCTGGGTGCTCCACCGCCTAAGCTTGATAAACGTTGTAAGGCACAATAACCGAAACTGCTGGTTCGGCTGGGTGCTCCACCGCCAGTAGAAGACGTTGTGTGTCGGCTGTGCAGCGACGGATAGACCCTCGAAGTTTGGCTGGGTGCTCCACCGCTTCGGGAAGAAATCTGTCGGCCGCCCCGCATTTGAACTCGCACCTCGACCAGACTTTGCCTCCTGTTCACCAACATAAATCATTTTCCTGACTACCGTTTGCTTATTTACGTCCGTTCTAAACCGCTTTGCTTGGCTTTTTCTCCTGGCTGGTCGCATTTCCGCTTAATTTCCGTCGCTTTGCTAGAAACTGCCGCCGATATTTATTTGTAGAATTAGAGTCACCCGTAATTATTTTTCTGTTTCAGAACCATTGGGAACAATTTATTTATTGCTCTAATTTATTAATCTTATTTTTCCCTTTCTAGCACCGACCGAAATTTAAAACCGAATATTATTCTGGCGTACCGTTTCGTAAAGTCTTAGATTGTTTATTAAATAAACCAAACGCCAAAGACTCCGTTTTCTACCGTACCGATTTTGTGTCCTGATCTTTTGACTAATTTGTATTTATTTACAGCTCCGAAAAACCGTATCGGCATTTTAAATCCGTCGTACAAATAATAATTGCTCTAACCCATTTTATTTCATTCTTACACCGCTTGTAAATTTATTGTATATACCTGGTTTTAGTTAGTAATAATAATTGTAATTAGAATCTGTTTTACTTTTGTTTGTTTGTTTCAAATTCAATAGGCCTGATTAATAAATCTAGTAAATATAATTCCCGTTTGTATTCATTCTTAACGCCGACAAAGTTGATAAAATTCCGATCAGTAAAAAAGGGGTCCGCTTATCTTTTTGTGACCTACACTGATAAGACCGTTTATTTTGAAAGGAAAATAACACTACACTCAGAGAACTACTTTGCTTGAAATTAAGAGAAATATAACAGACCCCTGGAATTAAACTTTCTTCACTGCAGCTATCCCGAGTACTTACTCTAAACCGAGGGTAGGTTTCACGTGGAGTTTCCCCCACGTAACAGATTGGGAAACTGGCGCCCGAGACAAAAACCGAACAAAAAGATTCAATCCGGAGTACGTTCCTGTGACGTCACTCACCACCGCCGGCTGCCAACCACCGCTGCCGATAAACTAGTAGTCAAGGGTCGTCATAAAATTAGGCGTCCAAATAGGGACGTCAGTGACGTCAATAAATCTAGTAAATTAGAATTCGCAATTGTGAATTAAGATTCCGTTTAGAGTTGGTAGTATACCGGGGGCGGCCACAAGTAACGTCTGAACCGAACCGTCACCACCGCAAAATTAAAACCAAAATAAAGTAAAGTATATAAAGGGTGTTACAAAAATTTGGCGACCGAGTAAAGTACGTTACAGCATATTCAAAGTAACTGAATCAGTAATAAAAACCATCCATTGAATATTTTTGTATCATTTTTCTTTATTTTTTGTTAAATAACCCTTGTTCCAGAAGGATAAGACGAGTGTTACTTTTATGAAAATAGTTTTGCCTAAACAAAAATTCTCACACTGAAAAAGCAGACAAATACAAAATACAAAAACATGCCACTTTATATCGCGCGCTTTAAAAAGTTGTTAACGTTTCGAAAATTCTGAACTTTTTTTTACTTTTCGTTTTTGTTACTTTGACAGTTCAAATTTATTTGTTTTTGTCTGTTTCCATAGTTAAGAGATATCATATGATCTTTATTCTATCATCACTTATTCATCTATTCTAATATTCCAAAGAAGGAAGGTTGAAGAAGTCTCCCCAACATAATGTTTATTGCATTCACAATTTTTAAAATCATTATTTGAGCAGATGCGCTTAATAGATGCATTAATCGTCTGAATATCTATTATGTTACCCATTTTTCTTAATTTTTTCGATAGTACAGAAATATATGGAATTTTTACTGTGAATGTAATTTCTCTTTATTGTCTAACAGAATTTGTCTCACTTTCAATATTCCTAAAGACTTTTCAACAAAACTCTCAGGATATTTTTTTATGAATTTTAATTCATCATTACAAATTTCATGTAAGTAAACAAATTTAAACTGTCAAAGTAACTAAAACGAAAAGTCGAAAACAGTTCAGGAGACGAAAACAGATAGATTTTCGAAACGTTAACTTTTTAAAGTGTGTTGATATAAAGTATTTTTTGTTTAGGAAAAACTATTTTCATAAAAATAACCCCTGTCTGATAATTTTGGAAACTTCAGACAATATTTTTTCACGCTTTCCCAAATTTTGAATTAACAATTAAATTATGTAAGACATTTTTTTAATCAGCTTTTTAATATTATTTTAGCAATGAGAACAAATTAGTGTAGGCCACAAATGTCTCGAATGCTCTATTTACAATAAGTTTTAGTTATAAATTTGACATTTGAACAAAGAAAGTACAGTTCCTCATTATTGCACTAGTGCAAATATTGACAATTTGGTCTTCAAAAGCAACACAATGCGATTTGTTATTTATTTATTAATATAATAATATAATATACATCAAACGTAAACCTAATCGTTAAAATTTTGGCAACAGAATTGAACTACTAAAAATTTGTCAAAAATTATATTGCTTGAAGCTAAACTTGAAAGTGAAGAAACATAAAACTCTTTGTTATCGTAGTTTCTCATTTTCTGTATTACTTCTTTATGGAACTCTATCTATTTGTATACAAAGTTTTATTAAATTAACATTTGTGTGGCCTGTTATTTTTGTTAATTGATTTTCATTTACCACGCTGTTGCTAGATGGATTACAGTAGTTGCTTGATGAAAGTGATTTGTGAATTAAAACTTGTCAGGATCTACTTTTTTTGTATAAATCATTAGCCACTTTACACATTAGCCATGTATTAGTTTTATACTCTTCTAGATTTGGTATTAGATATAGTCGATCTCTCTTCATTTAAATATTTTTAACAATCTGAAATAAAAATAAACATTAAAAAACGTCTAAAAGCCCCAACCAAAGGGGAAAAATGTCTTAATTAGAAATGTTTCTTATTATACGATTTACTGTCTGTTAATTTGTGTCTCTGTCATTTTAAAAAATATGGGGTTGTATTCAATTCTATCAATACCTACCCCATCACAGAATTTGTTCTTTAAAAGATCAATTAGACGTTTAGTTATGCCACCTCTTTGAAAGACCATCTCATAGGATACGACATAAAAAACTTTCTTATGAAGATCGGCTAGCGTGTATTCATCATAAGCTCTAAAATATTTTGAAATTCTTTATAGGTGAAAGCCGATGAACTTTTTTTTTTATTTTCTGGATCAGTTTGGAACATTTGCATCCCGTGCAGATTTAAATCTTATGTTGGATTTATTATAAATTCAAAATCTTGGTTATATTTGCCATAAGAATTGTAGCTGCCACATTCCACATTGTTTTTAACACTCTATAAAGTGATCCGTCTTTTTTTCGCATATTGTTCGCCTAATCTTTTAAAATACCGCTGAAGTAATTGATTCTAACAATGATCTCTTCCAGTTGCTTCCACGCTGATTCTTTAGATTTCCTTGTATTTGATGGAGTCAATGTTCGAATCTGTTTCGACCACAGAAACATTTTCAAAGTTGTTGACTAAATTATGAATTATCCATAGAAACTTAGACAGTTATTTTAAAATAGGATTGCAGAACAAATTTTTTCATATTAGCGAAAATAATCAACCAAGATATGGCGCTGTTTTGCTCGTTTAATGGGGAAAACATGTCATAATTTTGAATGTCGTGGATGTGTTTTGTAAATTAAAGAAATGCCCTATATGAGTATATCAATAAATAAATGGTCATGGTGTCACTTAGTCGCCTAAGTGACACTTCTTTGCTATTGTTCGTTATCCAACACCCTGTATACCAGATATTGTTAATTTTTTTGTTACAGCATTATTCCAGTTTTAAGTCTTTAAATACGATTAGCAGAATATAAATAGAAGGGAAAACCGTGCATAATTCTTGTAAAATCAGAGTCAGCTGTGTGACGTATCAATGGTTAACTACCACGGGTCAGTGAATATCCATGAGTTCATTATTTGCCCATTAGCTATTGAAATGTAGACATTATCATTGCTATTACTTGATATATGACCAATTTAGTAGACTGATCCGAAATTAATGTGCTTGTTTAGAGTAGAATAAATAAAAGGAGGAAATAATTAAAAACTTTTATTAAAAATATACTATCCAACCAAAAATTGGATCCAATTCCATCAACATAATAACAAAAGTGTTGAAAATCAGTTAAGGTAAAGAGAGAAAAATAAGAGAAATGCTAGAAGAAAGCATTGAAATAATTTTATTGTAATTAAGTCGAGAGTACAAGGATAAAAACTTCATTAGGACGTCATTATCCTATTATCACTATCCTGCTGTGCCTTTAACAAGCTTGTACTTAATAACTCATCAATGGTACGTGTTACCAAACTTTACTCTGAAGTATGAAAAAGAATCCACTAAAATAGTTTACAAATATATTAAACACTAATAGAAGTGCTGGAAGGTATTGTAATTAAAAACCCTAGAAATCCTAAGAAACAGATTTTTTTAAAGATCTCGACAAATTATAATAATAAGGAATCTTACTATAAACACCAGAAATATTTTTGCTGTAAATCTTATCATTCTCTATTACGCTCGATAAACCCTTAATTTTGGGGTAGTATTATATACTGTTTTCTCCATTGGTCCGTCTCTAGACTTGGTACACTCTAGACAGGTGTTTTAGAGAGTAGATCACGCTCTGTTGTGATAACTTACTTGACACCCTTTGCCACTTTTCACAGCGGCGGCCTTTGACTGAACTTTTTTGCACTGACTGATTTTTTAACCACCTTTTGTTTCGTGCTTGACGTGAGTTACTTTCTGACTTTCTTTTGCTTTTGTGTCCGCCGCAGGTTTGCAGTGAAGCGTTTGTATTGAATATACAAGTTTATTTGGTATAATCGATATACAAAACACGTTTTGGTTACACGCAATAGAACCCATAAAATATACTGGAAGTTGCTCAGAACGTTACTCTGTAGAAAACCAGAGTCGACGTTTGTTCATATTTCTTGAAAGCTCCGCCAATTGTCGACATGGATCTTCACTTGTCGTTTCTTGTTTTTGGCTGTGTTTTTGGCTGGTTATCTAGATTTTTGTGAACATCGTACTGTCTTTGGTGGACGCTTTCTCAATAGTATTGGGCTCAGTTGACGTCTTCTTCTTTAGTTCGGCATGCCCAGGACGGTTTTAGATTCCATGGTCATTTCCGGCGGAATTCGAAACATCGGTGAATATCAAAAAATGCCATACACATACAGGAAGATTCACTAGTATCGATACAAAATTTGTCCGTAGATATATAATCCAATAAGCAGAGGTTTTTTCCAGGAAAAGCAGTTTTTTCCTCACCGGTTCTATATGTTTTTATTTTTGGGGTGCTGAATCCGAATCTGAGATTTGCCACCTCGCCAGGTGTCGGCTTCACAAGGAAAATTGCAAAGGACGTTTTTTTAACTATAACTCAAAAACTAAGCGTTTTTTGATTATAACTATGATATATTAAATTAAAGTAGATAAAATTTAAGAGCTCGAGCAGTCCACTGCTCGGACAGGACTAAAAAGAAAACATTACGTCGCTCCGGATATACCGCCTGGTCCATCTAAACGGAACATCTGCGAACGCAATCCTGAGCCTTATGCAGGTATTGTCTTCATCTTATTTTCGGTTTTATCTTTTTTTTAACTAATATTATACTGTATTATGCATAGACATAATAAATTTTGTCCATAATGAACATGAAAAACATGGATTTTATTATAGTTATCTAAAGTCTCCATTCTCGTTGTTTCAGGTGATAATTCTGCAGATGAGGACGACGAATGAGTATCACAATTATAAAATAATGGTGTTCTTGCTTATACAAATTTGTTCCAAATATGTTTCCTTTCATCAAAAGCTGTCTTCCTCTTGAATTAAGAGTAGTGCGATTTCGTATGAACTAGGAGGCCCGTTGACCATATATGGACCTCACTCGTTTGACAATTCCTTAAATGTAACCTGGACATACCTTAAAATAATTGATTTTGGAGGTGTATGAAGTTGATAGTAGGGCACCAGCGTGCAGTTAGAATAACGTTTTCAACTTTTTAGCGAAAAGTCAAGAAATGCCATTTTTTCAACTCGATCTGACGACGTATTTGTAGGAAATTGTATCTACTTTAATTGGGTATATCATAGTTATAATAAAAAAACGCTTAGTTTTTGAGTTATAATTATAAAACTGAAAAAAGTGTCGCAAATTTGAGGTTTTTTACAATTTTCCTTCTACTTCTACATTTTTTTCCTGGAAGCGCTGTTTCTGAACCTTGGATGACTGAACTAAAATAATATATATTTCTGGCAAAAAATGTTACAAGGCAAGTCTGACTTGTATACTGAAATCTGATTCGCCGTTGCAAATTATATATCCATAAAAAGTATTTAACCAATTCGAGAGAATAACAAACATAAGAACTAAACTTCTTTTTCTCCTCCGTCCTAATTTCATATTTCCAGGGAGTTCCATAAAAGCAACTACGATATGACCTCGATAAGTAAACTTTTCAAAACAAAGTTGAAATTCCATTTGAATAGCCAAAGAAATCTTGTAAACTCAAATTTGAGTCATATTTTTAAATACAATTTTTAATTAATTCACGAACATATCAATTTTATTCTTTTATTATTATTTATTTTTGTAAAAATGTAATATAAGATTAACAGGTTGATGTAACTATTATATTTCTAAATACTACTTACTTTACCTTGTTATACTAACACGCATTTGTGTATTAAATATTAGTTCAATACATTTGCCATTGTTCCACTATCTAGAAATAAAGATATTTTGTACAATACTGTTCGTCTAAGACACTGGTAATATTTAGTAGTAACAATTAACGACGTATTGACAATTCGTTCCACACACAAATCATTTACTGCTTTAAGTTAGCAGCAATAATAATATGCAATAAATTAATGTATTGGATTTCACGGTGGTCAACAAAAAAGAGTGATTGTATAGAGAAATGATTTCATGGGTTGAATATTTTATAGCGACGGGCATGATTACTTTGCTGCCGGTCAAGGCTCAAGTGAATCATAAAAGAGATCTTGGAAGATTAACTCAGTTTTTCTCACAGTTGCTTGTCATTTCTATTCTCAATGATATCAGTTTAAAGTTATTTACGGTATCATGACACTTATCTCAAGATGAAATTGGTCTATTTCATGTCACCATGACATAGACCTTGCAGATAAATACTAATGGGTGCTTTAAAACGTCATGAAGCTTGAGCCATTTTCATAAAAATGATAACTATTTTGAATAATAATTATTGTGCAAAAAATTCACACTAAGTTTCACTTGTTTTTTATTTTATAGGTAATTATTAGTTTCGCTGGATGTATAGACTGATTTAATATAATTATGTATTTCGTTAACAAAGCAGGCTTCGGTTATTTTTACCGCCAAATATTTTTGTTTTAATCATAATTCACATTAAATAATACAGGGTGATTCAGAACTTATCAAAAAAAAAATTCTGGATGTACAGAGGATTCTTACAAATACAATTTTGTAAAGAAAAAATCAAAAAGGGCAGTTCGAAAATTATTTAAAAATACACTTCTGCACGGCACTGGAAACTGGTCCACTGTAAAACCTGACCTCGCACAATGCGACCGGTATGGCGGCGTGATAAAAACGGACAAAAACTTTCGCAAGGAAAGAAATATGTAAATAGAATTTTATCGCACCTATTTTATATCGGCAAATTCAAATGCTTTTGCCTTTATTAATTATTAATCAAATTAATTTGTGTTTTTAAATAATAAAATCATTTGACATA
>NW_019417496.1:44206-55196 GCF_000390285.2 Anoplophora glabripennis | reverse complement strand
TAGTTCTAACCCGAAACGGGCGGTGACTATTCAGATTATGAAACGTCTTCACTATAGCCATCCTTGTCTATCGCACGGATTTTTTTACTTTACTTTGTCGCTCTCATGTAAAGGCAGATGGACCATGTGGATTTTCCAGCCCTGTATACTTAAGTACCTATTTAAGTCAAATTAGCGAAATTAAATACTGATTTCCTTTAATATAAATATTTTTTTTATATTTTTTTTATCTAATAGGGTCTCAATAGGCTAAATATTTCTTATCAATCTTGCAACTGACTTAAATATTTTCTACAGTACCTGATATATGAAATTGTTAAATAATGCAGTCATTGAAAGGAATTATACTGCTATTCTACTATCACCCTTAACAAAGATTATTCCTGTAAAAATGAAATACTACAAGATCTCTTCGATTTACATTTTTCTTGAAATTGTTCATCAGGCGGCGTCCCATTTCTTATGGATTTATAAATATTAACAGAAAAAAGGAACATCATACTTTTAGAAATAATGATATTTTGAAACGGTGTCGAAAAGCTTTGGGCATAAATAGGTTCATTATAATTGTTTTCCTATGTTTAAAAATTTTTGTTCTCTTTACTAAATTCAAAAAATTCAATTCAAATTTCAAAAAAACAGATTTGCTATATTCAGTACTCAAGGTTTTCGAAAAACTAGCACAGGAGGTTATATCAATATTTTTATTTTTATAAGTAGTTTAATCTATTAAATGTTTTGCTCATAATTTCCGGACACTATGTATTTTTCTTTATATTTCAACACCTTATTGATACATGTTTATGTTTAAGTTTCGTTAATTAGCAATATAGAATTTGTCATACCTAGGCAAAAATTGCCCAGGTATTTTAGCAAAAGTATTTACTATATTATGTATCAATTAAAGAACACTCTAGAATGATTGAACGTGCCCCTCTTCTCCTTAGATTCCTTGTCTTTACTTATAGCAAGGTATATCGACGTTTACAACCTTTATACATAACATCATCTTCAATTTTCTCTGAATGTAGGTATATCAATAATGTACCTACTTATTTTTACCAACATTCATAACATAATTTGTACATCATGTTTTATATAAAAAAGGAGTAATGTGATAATGGTAGATTATACTACCTTAAGTACTTATTTATAATATGAATTTAATTTGACTGCTAAAAGTTCTATTTCACAACCTACTGTGAAATAATTATAATTTCTATTACTGAGTCGTGATCAAATTGTTGAATTAATTATACAAGCAATAAAAGACATCGATTGTGACTATGCAATAAATTCCTTATTAATGACAATCCCGTATATTTTTTATTTATTATTTAATGGTAAGGTCATTTAATCTCAGAAACAGGGATTATTCTATGCAATAAATTATTTATATTTACATAAATAAAATGTTTTATTTTTCTTTCGTGTATGTCATTTACTTGTGACTGTACAGGGTTATACACCCCAAGTTTAAAATAAATCCGAGTACAAACGTTGTAACTCACAACCAGAACGATTTTTGTATCGTAATGCAGTAGAGCGTTTTTAAAAGTGGTTACAAATCAAAAAAATGTTTTAAATGTATATACTCGTATTATGTTATATTTGTAAATAATACTTTCTGATGATCACAATCACATTTTTCTATTAGATCTTCCTCTAGAATTTAAAATACATCACTGTTATAAGGTTCAACGGTTCTACTCTGAAAGAAAAAAGTATTTGGATCAAATGAGCAGACAGTTTTAAATTGAATTATTTGCCGTAAATATTATTTTATTCTATTCAAATGTATATACTTTCGTCAAACTATGTGAAATATTTGCTGTAATCTATAATTTTTCTTAGAATTTATATTATTATATATCTCTTACAGTTCATCATAAACTGTATATACTTGTTTCAAAAGTACCAGTTCCTTAAAAAATATATGTATATTTAAAATTTTGTATTAATGTAGGAATTATTCAAGACAAATGTAGCATATTATAATCAAACTTATGTTTTCTTGAAGGGAAATTGTAGCAAGCATAGAATGGCGCAGGTGGGAAGTAGCACGATAGATGGAGCCACTTACGTGCTCTGTATACACATCTCCTTATGAGTAATGACATTAAAGCAACTGGATCGTTTTAACGACATAATGATGAGGACTATCAATAAGTCCCAAACTGACCTATGGTTGTTAAACTTGTAGTATTAGAACTAGGCATAAGAGTAACTAAATAAGAGGTTTTTATTGGATAGGGCGGATCGAACTCGAACATGCATTCACTATTCACTGAGGCCATCTCACGTTGTTGCAGCAAAACAGTGTCCTTTATGGAAATTGTTAAACAGAAATCTGCATCCACAGATCACAGATCGAGTCTGTATTTCCAAGCTTTCAATCAACAGAAATAGAATGCGTTGACTGAAATATTCCAATCAACGTAGAGTAGAATATAATGTTTGAGGTTATAGTTTATCTTCAGGACTTCAGGTAGGTTGCCGCGTTTTATATACATTAATAAATTTGTTTTGTTTTAGATTAACATAATAAGGGATTTATTGAATCAATCGTCTGAACTGCCTTACTGTTTTTTATTCGTTTTTTTAATTCAAAATGAGTTTACCTGGTAGAACTAAACTTGAACGTTGTGCTCCAAATTGCAAAAACATTTATTACTATATGAATATCTGTAATACGTTCTATAGAAATAAAAGTTTTTTTAGAATTACAAAAGACAGACAATTACTGTGGATAGAATCAGTTCGAAAATGATGTAAATCAGAATTTGCTCCGACAAACACAACTTTATTTTTATTTTTGTGAAGACCATTTTGTGTAAAAGATGTTTAAAAACCAGTAATAGGTGCTGTGCCAACATTATTTTTAGGATCAACTTCAAGTTCACCTATTAATTGTAATATCACCTCGTAATCCTCAGATAGTATCCAACATTCAGCAAAACAATTTGTTAACGTAACATTACAGAATTTTCATAGTACGAGCTGCCAAACTTCAATTTAGGATGATTTTTCACCTCCACCTTTTAAAAAACCGAAATGCATAAGTTTAAAATTGTTATTTGCTATAAGTGTAGTATATTACATCGTACTGGTGAAAACCAATTACTTCGAAACAAATGTATCTAACCATAATTTTATTCAAGTCACTATTTTACATAAAGTCAGGTAAATAATTCTTTCAAATTCTTTAAAATTTACAGTTTTTAATTAAAAAATAATAATTACATGAGTCTCCCTTTACATTTTTTTGACATTTAAATATTTTCTAATTCATAACAAAATGAAATTTGCCACACATTTAAGTATCACTGCTTTAACATTTTCATTTAACCAAGTGATAATTAAAGTATTTCATAAGTAATGGGTCATGGAAGAGGTGTTAATGGTTCACGTTAATTTTAATGATTAACTATTAATAGCTGTTTTGTGATCTATTACTTATGAAACACTTTTTATTCTTTGTGAATTTTCTCATATAACCACCAAAAAAAGCGCCAATAACAAAAAGAAGAGGAGCAACAAGTGCAGAAAATGTGGTGAAATTTATTCGGTAGGGAAAAACATTTTTCTAGCCCAGAAAAACACTTCCCGAGTTTCCAAGAACACGTAATATGGCCCTGGATCTCGTACCAATTCACACAATGTGCAACTGCACAACGTTTGAGTTTTTGCCCGAGTATTCTTCTCCAAAATTTTGAACTTTGTATAGTCTGGCAGGGCTATTTTCCCGATACTTCCACACTTCACTGACCTATATAAGATAATTTTGCAAGCGCTACATAAAACATTGGGAAAACGTTCATCCTGTTCAGCATAATTCACACATTTTTTTAGATTCACACATAAACTACCACTGATTTTGACCATTTGTATCTTCTTCTGCAGGCAGGGAAAACATATCCGCTCCCGATTTTCTTGATCGATTCCTGCATGATCCTTTGATCTTCTGTCCATACTTTCACAAGAAATTGAAATTTCGAAGAGAACAATTACAACTTTACAGTCAAAGGGTCGAAGACTATTTGGAGTTTTAACTAATTTCACGAATAATATTGGTCATTCGATCTGGAGTATCACAAAACGTAAACAAACAATCGGGGTGGGGGTTGGCGATAGTTCAATGACCTCGCAAATCAAACAAGGATGGAAATAAATGACATGATTCTCGCTTGTTGACATACTACCGCAAAACTCACTCGAATGAAAAATAATTTTTTCAATTTTTTTCTATTTTAATCTGTTTCTGAGAATCGTCAATGAGTATCTCCATCTCCGGTCTTAGTAAAAAGGGCAATTTGAAAAATATGCTTGTAAATGTTTGTGTGCTAGTGTAAAACTTTCAGGAAAACGTCACACTGAAAGAAATGAGCTTATTAAACTGTTTATCTAGAATAATGTGTATAGCGCATATTAAAACTTTTATAACCAATATACAACTTTTATTATAAAAAAACGATCATCTCCATACTCATTATTCAATGAGTTTAACTGGAAGGTGATTAATACACCTTATGCATCTATGAAATAAAGGTTATAATGAATTACTTATACATTATTAGGTGTTATAGACTTTATGTTCCAATTTTATAGTAGGGAAGATTTGTTGTATAAAGACCAGTATCCGAATTTGTATATAACAATTGTATTAACAGAATTATTCGTTTTTATACTGAATATGTTTCCATTTTTAACGTGTAAAACGCGTCTTATCGTGATCGTCACCTCTCGGTGCATAATCGGTTATGATCGTAAAATTTCCGACAGTCCGCTGTGCATCGACTTACGACTATTACACGTCTAGTTTGATGAAAATGGACAGTATATGCACATGTTTTGTGGGATACATGATCATATCGCGTTGTGTGAAATGGAAAATTATTATGTAAGTATCTATCTGTTTCATGGCTTGTAATTGTTTTGTTTTTTCAAATGTAAATCTTGTCTAAATCTTAAAAATTATTATTTTGTAGGTCGCTAGATTAGAAATCGCTGATGTTAAGTTTTACATAAGATGGAGGAACAGAAGGTTAACGGTGACAAAGAAGAGCATGGGTATAAAGTCGATCAACCAGAGGAAATAAAATTAGATGGAAAAAGCTCAACCTTTCAGGGGATGCTTCATTCTTAAGGTGGAAGAGTTATTGTGCAAATTCTCATGTAATACAAGAAAATACGGTTGCATGGTTGCTAAAAAATAAACTAGACAGTTTTGGGAATACTTAAATGTTTGTTATACGTTTACATTAGAACCTCGGCTTGTAATTACAGTTTTACAATAAAAATTCTGAAAACTCATTGTCATATGTTTTAACTCATACAGAGTATACAACAGTTTAATACATTTATTATTATAAAACTTATAATTAGTACTAGATGTTCTAATAACGATATGGAACACTTTAATAACAGTTATTGCTATTATTTCGTAAAGGGTATAAAAAACGTTGTATACTAGTTATACAATAATTTAATAAAGAATAAGGTTTATAGTCACTATACAACTGTGCTAGCAATACGCATTTTATATCCAATATTCACCTGTTTAACTGTCACATATAAAATACAATGGTCTTATAATGGCATATAGAATTCTAATAAAGAATAAAACGCATTTCTTTCAGTGCATTTTTGCCAAATTGGGGAAGTTTGGCAACTAAAAGTGAGCGAGAGGTAGAAAAATCCCGATATCTCGAACAGTGAATTTTTCTTCGTTGAAAAAGGGTGTTTTTTTCAAAAACGGCTCTAAGGATTACGGTGGATTTTTTTTCTGGCCTTCTTATGAGTCCAGGAATCGAATGCCGAAAGAAAATCGGTGGTGCTAAAACTTCGCATTTAAGTCATGTTCAAGCCCACCGTGACCGGTATCAATCTCTCACAATGACCCAAGCCCACGTTTTTCCATCCTACTATAGCCGCGGAGAGTGCCTACTTCCCCTCTACAAATAAAATAACAATACCTTCAGCCCCGCGACCACCGACAAATTGTCAGAGTTGATTTCTCTCATAAAAACAAATAAAATGATTTCTAGGGCTCTTCAATCCTTAAAGATAGAATATAAAGTACTTCATCAGTTATTCAAGAACAACAATTGACGATATAAACGTCAAACTTGGTGCAAACTAATTTCCTCACTATCTACCTACATGTAATATTTAATCAATAAAATAACCAGTGGCGTCGTAAATAGAAGGGATGTACCATCACAGAGAATAACTTCTTGCAGATTTGTATAGATCATTTCCAAATACTTCATCAGTTTTTATCGTAGAATATACCGTTTCTGGTATAAACCATGATAAAAGGCACAGTTTTACCAAGGAACCGTAGGTGAAAACATAACAAAGTTTTGTAACAATTCACGTTTAGTTGAAAGGTAATGAGATTAATATAACCAACCTTTTCTTGGGTAATCATGTAATCAAAAACTGTTGTTTCACGCCCAATGATTGAAAGATCGTAGGGTGCTTAGAAATCTTTTGGAATAAATAGTTACTCTGAAAGTTATCACAACATTACTGTTTCACCCTATATAGTAATTATTTTCTCCTTAAGAATTAGAAATTTGGTTCCTTTTAAGACATCTTGTACAAAGTTCAATATCCATAGATAATGAAATGTTTTCAGCCTACTATTCTTCATAAAATACGTCTTATTAATTATATTCTTTAAACTTATTTTTCTTGTTTTTATTACATAACCTCTTTTTGTCTACAGTTGTACAAATAAAATAGAAAAGAAAACAAAACAAGTAAAGTATTTATTTTTATATTAACAAATCAATCAACAAATTTGAATCGTATATCCCTTTCTTCATCTGAAAAATGCGTTTGCAGTACTCTAAACATAGACATCCTCAATGAAACTCTTACTGCCCTGTATATAGTGCCTAATAGTTGTTTATTTTGTTTGCCAAACACTCTCTATTAATGTCAATAATTGATTACAAATACAAAAAACAACAATTGTGGTAGTCAGAAAAACTGAATTCAAAAATCGTGTACATAAAAAATTGGGGTGAGTTGTGTCCCGCTGAGACAACCGAAGACTTACAAGACGTAAATACTTGGGAACTTGTAATAAATTTATCACGCAGACTTGTAGTGAGTCATTAAGCAAGCAGTAGATTGCAAATTGTTTATGGCAAACATCTAAATTGTACCTAATTACTTTTAAGATTCAAGATATTTTTTTTAATGGAGATGTAGATTTTGATGAGCGGTTTCTCCAATAATATTTTCCATTATGTATCTAACTCATTTTGAACATACTACCTTTCAAATTATGTGACGAGAATAACAAGTTTCCCTTACAATCTTTTATACATGGTGTCTCACAAAAATTGAGCCAACGTTGAACTGTAGACTCTTAAAATAAGACAATTTGGGTGTCCAAAAATTCAGGTTTTTAATTAAAAACTGTAATTTTTTTGTTGATTCATATATACCATAACCCTATACAGTATAGGGTTATGTATAGAATCTCATATATGGTAAATAGCCTCCACGTGCTGGCACATACGCACTCTTTTATCGAAATTTTCCGTGCACGTTTTACATAAATAAGGCTGAATTTCGGTGATACAGTGCTCAATTTCCTCCTTCAAGGTGTGGGTGGTCGTGAACTTGTTCGCATAAACTTCAAAAAAAAAAACAAAAAATAAAAGTCCAACGGCGTTAAATCTCATTATCTGGGCGGCCAATTCTGATCAACAAAACGGAAAATTACAGCACCACGAAATAACTTATGCAGTAATTCAATTGTTTCTCGGGTTGTATGGCATGTGGCACCATCTTCTTGAAACCCCATGTCGTCTACATCCCTATTTTGCAATTTTCGTACAAACTACTGGATTCTGATGTCGCGATAGCGAGCGCCATTAACTGTTATTGCCTAACCATCCGCATTTTTGAAGACGAATGGTCCGATGATGTCTCCGACCCAAAATCCCACCAAACAGTGACACGTTGTGGGTGCATTTGTTTCTTAACAATCACTCGTCGATTTTCTGAACCCCAAATTTGTCGATTAACAAAACCATCAAGGTGAAAATGAGCCTCATCGCTAAAGATGATTTTGTTCGAAAAATCAGCATCCACTTGTTATTCCATAATCCACTCAATAAACTCTCTTCGCTCTGTGTGGTCAGTAGACTTCAGTTCTTGATTCAGTGGAACTTTGTAAGCATGAAGATACAAATTTTTCGTGAGAATACACTATAGATAGCTCTCGAAATGTCCAATTCTTGACCACGGTGCCGAATTGATGTACCTGGACTCTATCACGAACTGCTCCGATGTTTTGTGTTGAACGACACCGTCAGAATGTTTAAGATCACTAATTGATCCAGTCTCCCTGAATATTTTAATTAATTTCTTCACAGTTGAAGTTAAATCAGTACATATTGCAATCATATTTCGTACGAAAATTGCGAACTATAGTTACCAAACATTCATTATTGTTAAAATATTGCTCAACAATGAAAAATGCATTGTTCTTTCGAGTAGAGCTTCATTTGTACTAATCCTAAACTGTCAGCTGTTACGCTGACTTTTTTTTCATTGAATAGACAAGGAGCACGAACTCATTCGGGAAAATTGACAAAATTTGTCAATGCAATAGTAGAAATTACTTATAGTTTTTACTGCTAGGGTCGTATAGTGTTCCTTGTACACCGACATATTTTCATTATTTATTGAGTTATTTATCTAATTCAAAGTAGCCTCCATTATTTATTTTAAAATTGTTAAACACTTTACCGCACAAATGATTCAAAATCAAATTGTGCGTGAATTTTGGGACAACCGATATATACAAAAGTCAACGCCTACTGAAATTTAGCCCACTGAATGTTGTTCCAGTAAAATTGTTAGTTAAAAATTTCTTTTTTAGTACATATCTTTGTTTAATGGATTATAATATAATTCTTGAATATGTATGAAATCACTTGTAGTTTATTGTTTCTGGATCTGCACAATCTTTCAGTATCACATAACTTTTTTGTTCGTATGAGTATAACTATCTAATTTACATTTTTTTTAAACACAGTTTGTACAGATTTTTTGTTTCTGGTGAAGTTTTGATAATTACTAGGGAAATTTTAATTTTCTGAGGGATATTAACTCACTAAAGATATTTAAATTGCTACTTCAATGATTTTTTAGACTTGATAATTATTTAATTTTTTTTTATAACAAAAAATCATTTATTATCGAAAGAATAGTTTTGGACATATTTTTTATTTCTTCAACTAAGGTTTGTTTTAAATTTAAAGAAATAATAACTTACAAATGACTACTACTTTTTTATATAAAATGGCAATTATTATCATTAACTAACTCGTTAACACAAGTCACAAGTTTTATTTATTGCAGTACCTACTCTACATCTCGTGTTTTTTGCATAATACAGCTAAGTTTGAATGGCGAAATCAAATCTCATTATGAAATCATATGAAATAAATGGTAAATTTAAAAATGTTTTTTTATTAATTATTAACATTAATATTTACATTAATATTTAACATTTATAACATATAACTAAATTTCTTGTAGCTCGTTTGCTTTTTATATAAAATGAAATAAAATTTGAATTCTGTCAATCTACAATAGTGTTAATAAATTAAATACGCATTAATATTTAGTAACAAGTACTTACGTATTAGAGTTAATTACTAATATCCGTATTATTTACTGTTAATATTCATTGAGAGTTTTTACTTAAACTTAAGTAACATTCCTAGTAGTTTATCATCAACTAAGCCAGATTGTATAATCAAAATTGTCAGCGTTTAATAAATCCACACTTAGAATAGAATACATTGCAGTTAGCAGAGTAGGTATCAGAAATGCTTTTAAGCTTTATGAGTTATTAAAATTGAATCAGTGTTATTAATTACACACGTTGCTGTCATAAATCCAATACAGGTATCATATTTATAACTTACACTTTTTATAACAGGGTGTTTTAATTTATTCCGTATATATTAACGATTATTTATTGTCGTTGGTGAGTTTGATTCATGTTACGTGGATACAAATTAATTAAAAAGATAAGTTAGAGGAAATTCTGTATACTAAATATTTGCACATTTTTAATTGTTAACTATATTATTGTGGATATATTACATGTTACAATTCAATCAAATTGTGCATTAAAAAACCGTGCGTTTTTCGCTTATAAACATTTTGAATAAAATTGTTGCTATTTATGCTACCTCACCGAAAATAGATGCAATGGATAGCAGCCAAAATAATACAAATTAAAAAAAAAGCACCCTCTACGACCAACAGAAGCCAAGATAAGAATTTAAAAAAAAATCCTAGCTCAATTGTTTATAAACATTGAGACTTGATTGTTTCGCAAAATAAAGTTTACGACGTAAACTACGATTTCCCGTGAATTGCATTGAAAAATGTGGAAAATTAACGACTCACGAGCCCTTTAAAGAGAAGGTACTTGCTAAGTATAAAATGTCAGGCGTAGTGGTGGGGGAAGTTCAAATTGATGCGCGCTGTAAAATTTTGCAATATCTCGGATTCTATTCATCAAAGAAACTTCTTTTTTGTTTTAAACTGGGGTAGCTCGGCAAAAAAATAACAATGGGCATATTTACGAATTCGTAGAATACTTATTTTTTCAATATTTTGTTAGTTATTTAATTACGATTTAAATGTAAAATTAAAGTAAAAATTCACAAATTATTTTCAAATTATTATTTCTCATAAAAATAGAAAAAACATTAAACATTTTACATTATTTTTATTAATATTTTTTAATTTTGGGAATTTTGCAATAAATTCAAATGCTTTTTATTCTTTTTTAAATCTTTTAACAATAAATAACAATTTGAAAATAATTTACGAATTTTTACTTTAATTTTACATTTAAATCGTAATTAAATAACTAACAAAATATTGAAAAAACAAGTTCACTTTGCCTTAATATGTAAAAAAAATAACTTTTTAAATGAAC
>NW_019417496.1:0-43801 GCF_000390285.2 Anoplophora glabripennis | reverse complement strand
CTCGAAAACGGATCGAGATACCGAAATGAAACAAGAATACACAATTAATGGAAAAATGATTGCTCTTTCAGGTTTTGAATCAAGTTTCATGTTAGACATACAGGGTAAAAAGTTATTAACTAAATTTTCGGTAAAATTGGTCGTAAGTGGCGCCCTTTATGAGCAATGCTGACATTACAACACGCATCTTATTTGTCGCCTAAAAAAATATGGTTTTACAAATTTTCAAGTTCCTAACCTACATATTTTCAGAATAATCGCAAAAAAACGATTTAAAATTTTAACTTTCAACATCCTCTATTTCTGAAACTATCAACTTTCGGATAAGGCATGTTTGCGCTAATGGTCACCATTTCACGTGTAGTATCTTCAGCTTTCGATTTTCCCATTGTTAATGAATCACCCTGTATACATCGATAAAGACATTTTTATAATAATTATTATTATTACAAATCAGTGAAAAGTAAGTATATGTGCATATTTTTTAACATGTTATATTAGTTTTGTAATGATTTTTGGAAGTGGATCACTTGATTGATGATTTTGTCAATATTTACTAGGTACTTTTTTAAAGCACACATATAGTTCAAAGCTACGTAAGAAAATCTAAAGAACTTAATCCTTAATTAAAAGTAACAAGGTGTAAGTTTCATCCTGGTTTTAAAAAGCTGTCATTTAATTCTTATTTACAGAAAATTATTTTAGAGTATGTGAGGACACAAGAAATTGTTGATTAAATATTACTTTCATCCCTGAACTCACCTGGTTCTACTTTGATTATACCTAACTATATGATATTTTCATTGTTAAAATGCAGTGTTTAATCATATCAGATATGTGTTACCCCGTTATATCCATTTTGTAAAGTATTATGAGCAAATTGGAAAATTATACATTTTTGACAAACACTGCCCATAATTCAAAGTTGTTTTCGTTTTCTCTCTATTTGTCTATGTCAAACGTGCTTAGATATGATCTGTTTTTATTATTTACTTAACTTGGTTAGATGACGTTGAAAGAATAAAACAGGATAAAATCTAATTACCGTAATTTAGTTACAAAAATACAGAATAGGTAAAAATTATTCTAATGTGAGTAATAATAAAAATGTAGTGATTCATTCATAGCTTTGCTACCTTTATTGCTTTACTATATTTGTTATATATACCTACCTACACTCATTGCTATAATTAGTGCATTAGATACTATTTTTCCAATTCATATATTACTCTTTACACCAAGCAATTCATTAAAACATCACGAATGGGCTCCACTTCGTCAGTGTAAACTTCTTCAAATTTATCTTAGCCAGAAGAAACTAGAGAGCCCCTGGCTAACCTTATATTTACTATATTTTCCGGTGCATGATTTGTTATCTCTCATCTGTGACGTCCTTTCCTTGACTTTTATATTTGAGTAAGGTTAAAGTTCCAGGAAGTTCTAAGCCAGGGATGCACATACCGCGGCCCGCGGGCCGCATGCGGCCCGCTGTCGATGTTTATGCGGCCCGCCAACGAATTTTAAAAGTATTCTACTCGCCGCGCTCCGGTCCAAGCATATTATTACGAGACTAGAAATCTGTCGCATCAACTAGATTACAGATTCGCGAAACACGTCGATCCCCGAACAAAGTGGATGGTTCTCGATGTTTGGTAACTCGTATAAATACGACGCATCGCCGGCTACCGGGGCAGTTAAGTTTTGACTACGGATAAGCGAACGTTATACTGTTTGAGAACTGTAATCTGTGACGAGTAAATATTTCGTCGTTCGAACTTGGCTTTTACCGACTGTAACATATAATATTAATTTTGATATGGATAAACCAGGCCCCAGTAAGAAACGTAGTCGTAAGGTTGAAGATGAAAATCGACAGTTTCATGATATTTGGACCGAAAAATACTTTTTTATTTCATCGCATAACAAAATTGTCTGTTTAATATGCAAGAGTAGTGTTTCTATTCCGAAGGAATATAATGTGAAAAGGCACTATGAAACCCAGCATCCAACTTTTACCAAATTAACTGGCGAAAATCGAACGCAAAGAATTTCCACTTTACAACGGGAACTAATAGGCCAGCAATCTATGTTTACAAAACCAATTCAAGATGCTGAAACAGCCACTGAAGTTAGCTTTGAAATATCTCGAATAATAGCGAAAACTTGTCGGCCTTTTAAAGATGGTGAGTTTGTTAAGCAATGTTTGGATATCGCCGCAAAAAAAATTTGTCCGGAAAATGTAAAGAAGTTTGAAAAAATTCAGTTAAATCGGATGACTGTTCAAAGAAGAATTACCGCATTAGCAGATAATATAGAAGAGCAATTAGCTACGAAATCGAGAAGTTTTGAGTATTTTTCTATAGCGCTCGACGAATCTACAGATATAAGTTCAACTGCTCAACTATTAATATTTTTACGAGGTGTAACGCAAAATTTTGAAGTGAGTGAAGAACTGATTGGTATGAGTTCTTTGACAAGTCAAACCAGGGGAAGTGACATGCTCAAAGCTCTTCTAGAAAAATGTTCTATAATGGATTTGGATTTAACGAAAATATCTGGAATTACAACTGACGGAGCACCTTCAATGGTTGGAAGTACATCTGGGATAGTAACTCTGTTAAAAACATATTTACAAACTAAAAACATAAATACCAAGGAATTAATGCAGTTTCATTGTATTATACATCAAGAGGCCCTCTGTTCAAAATTATTGGGATTTGAAAATGTTATGAAAGTTGTAGTACCTACCGTAAACTTTATAAAATCACGAGGTCTCAATCACCGACAATTCAAACAATTTCTCGAGGATATTGAAAGCGAATATGGTGATCTCCTGTTTTACACTGAAGTAAGGTGGCTAAGTCGTGGGTTGACACTACAGCGATTTCTTAACTTGATTGAAGAAATCCAACTATTTCTGGCGGAAAAGAAAAACGACGTCCCCGAACTCGACAACCCTGATTGGCTGTGTGACTTAGCGTTTCTTGTAGACATCACAAATCACTTGAATGTCTTAAATACGCGACTCCAAGGCAAAGATCAATTGATTTCGCAGCTATACTCTCATGTTTCGTCCTTTCAATGCAAATTGAGTCTTTTCAGGACACAAATCAATTCAGCCAATTACGGCCATTTTCCGAACTACAAAAAAATTATGGAGAAGTTCAATAAAACTGACGTCAATTTCGCTCATGTTGAAAAAATTGATATTTTGATACAAGCTTTTGAAAATCGTTTTGTAGACTTCAAAAAAGTTAAACCGCTATTGGACATTTTCAGCAATCCTTTCAACATTTCACCCGAAAATGCGCCGGAATTAATGCAGCTGGAATTAATAGACATGCAAAATGATGATAATTTAAGAAACAAATTTAATGAAGGTAATTTACTCAACTTCTACCGTTGCGTTGATAAAAACGCTTATAAAGAGTTGCGAATAAATGCATTGAAATGCGCAAGCTTATTTGGATCGACGTATATTTGTGAACAAACGTTTTCAGTGATGAAACTTAACAAAACGAAAAACCGAAACCGTCTGGCAAATGAAAATTTGGAAGCAATTATACGTGTGGCTACAAGTAATGTGGAGCCAAATATAAAAAAACTTGTTAGTTCAATGCAATGTCATGCATCAAAATAATAAAACATGAAATATTACATTGTAATGATTACATAATTATTACAACAAACATTTTTGAAGGTTATTTTATTTTTATCATTGTATTTCATACTATTTAAAAATAAAAAATTTTTAGTTAATAAATATTGTTTGTAGTGGCCCGTCCTTGGCTTATATTTTTCCCGAGTGGCCCCTGTTCCCTATAAGTCTGTGCAAACCTGTTCTAAGCCCTTGGCATAACTTAAATTCTTTCAATTTTTCTGCATTTCTATTACTTACTTATTAAAATTTTACTGTCCAAACCCATCTTGACCGCAAGATGCGGAGATCAAGAAGAGAGTTTGCAGTAGGAGTAAAAAATCAGACAATTCCCTCCCAAACTTCAGGTTAATTAGACTATATCTTGTGCTTTCAAGATTATTAACAGATGGACCTAAAGGTCGACATTCTCTACACCTAATAGTCGATGATACGGCCTGGCGAGTCATTGGACTAGCAATATTATCTTCAAAGGTATTTCGACTTGGCAACCATCCTCTCAATCCACGATTCTTGGAAGATAACAAATGGACACTACACTCATTTTTCATCTAGATTCGTCCAATTTCTACAACTACTACAGGCAAGACTTTGGACAGATATCTTCTCCAATCCTCACTGTGTGTCTATAGTATTTTTTGTTCCCAATTTCCTCGCGCCAGTATCCATTATATTTCTTGAATTTTGTCTAAATGTTCACATTTAATTTAGAATTAACAATTCATGCCCATTGAATATTTGCTTACTAGTTTACTAAGTGCGATATTTACTCTCATTTTGTAAATGAAAAGTGGAACTAAATTAATAAATTAAGAACAAAAAATAACCACCACAAAGAAATATAAATAAAAAGAGCATTATATCGAAAAAAATTTTAAAACTTTTTCCTTCGTAATTCTCTAGTATCATTCTTACTCTTTATAATGGAAAATGTAAGTATCCTTTTAGAAAAATCAGTCTGTCCATTTCAGCAAAACTATTAATTTTCATTATTTAACAAAAAATTATAATAACACAATTATAATGTATGTATTACTATTTTATTAGTAAACAGAAGTAAATTTGTACCATGTGGCTTTTGACATAGTGTAATATTTTACTGATAAAGGCAAAGTAATATTTTTATTTTTACACAAATCTCCACTAAGACATATAAATCCGCCGTTTGTTATGGTATCAAATCTTTATTTATCTTTGTAATCCGCAAACTGATTACCAGTTTACATGAACTTGAATAATGAAAAACTTGAGACGAGCAATGTTGTATATGAAGCAAAGTAAGCACAAGTGTTCAAATATTCAATATTGACAAAATACTGACGCTTAAACTTTTGATTTACAGTCTCTTAAAATCTTTAAATAAATACAATATTCATAATCCTTTTTTAGATCAATAGTCAAATATACAAAAATAGAAAATATACAGCGTTTCATAACGAACTGTAAAAGGATATTTACATAAGATATTATACCTACCCCTTTATCTTTTTTGCTTTTCTCTCTAGGAAAAAATGGTAAAGACCAATGTATTAGTACATTCTATACGATTTTAAAGAAATATACAGGGTTATTCACGCAACTGGTTCATTAGAAGGAAACGAAGTTACCATGACAGGATTTTGTTGAAAATTTGAATACCCAGGCTACCGGCCATAAACATTTCAATGAAAATATTTTCAAAACTCTTGCACTTCCGCTTATATCGGAAGTCACCACCATTATATCACTTTGTGTAAACTTTTCCATATTTATATAATGCCATATTGGATAATGCGATTAAAACAAAATTGCTTGCAGCAATGTTGGCTTCAAAAGTATAATACCTCAGAAACAGTTCCCGCGAAAATCTTTAATTTTGGGTTACGATGTTTTCAAAATTAGCCAGTTTTATACAGAGCCCTGAAAACTAGTTCATAAACCCGAGGAAATTCAAAAAAAGACTCATCCTTTTTTCTTTTCCTTTCCTTTCCTTTTTTCTTTTCTTGCTGTTAGGTTTCCCAAAACGCAAAAAGTTTGATTCAATTTTCCTAAATTTCTGTTTTGTCACTGCTGGGAGATGAGGATATCTTTCATTAAATATGCGGCATCTCCTGTTCAGAACCTTGTTACATTCGCCATGAATATAATAATAAGTTTTAAAATATCACTATTCGAATAACTATTCACTTCATTCATTTTTTTGGTACTTTGACGGGGCATAGCCTTTTGTTTTATAGTTATAGTTTTTCGATCTCAATTGAAAAACCAAGAGGTTGGCAGTATGTACCAGGTTCGGTCGCTTACGCAGCAAGTCGGCATTGAAATATTTGAAAAACTTGTTCCTATATTTATTTAGCCATACGCATATACAGGTTTAGTCGCCCAGTTGAAAAATGAGCGCGCAACCAAACTCGGCACAAACACAGCCACACTGGGTGACGTGGCCATAAATTCAGTTGTCAACAAATGGTCTAGCAGAGCAGTACAGCGATACAGAATTTAGTGTGATACATATAAGTTTAATTTATTATAGCACATTCTATTAATCATGCGAAAGGGAGAAATAAGGACATTTTGTTTACTAATATTATTACAACATGGGATTTTGGAGACCTTTTGAAATGGAACAAAACGAAATTTACCATCAATAAAATAAAATTGTTTGAAGACATATAAGTAATATACGTTTTCTACACTTTCTACAGGGTGTTTGTAATTAAATGCGAAATATTTTAGGGGGTGGTTGCCGAAGCTATTTTGTGAAAAAAAGTTCATATAAACGTAGGTCGAAATATGCTTCGTTTCCGAGATACTGAGTGTTTAACGTATAATTTTTTAATTATTTTTATTAATTATTTATAAGAGTTTTTAAGATATCGACTCGAAATTTGATAAACGCTTCGAAAGGGTAAATGTGCATTTTTTGGGGCAATCCGAATATTTATACTTGCACCAGTGGCGTTCGTGCGAGAATGCCACAACCTTATTTAATTTAAAAAAATTGTACGCCACTGACTTTTTCCTGTTTTCTTTTTTTTTTAAATCCGTCATCAATTGTGAATGAATTTAGCCTCTTCAATTTTTTTCGTAGGATGCACCATTTTTGAGGAAAAAAATAAAACATATTTTATTGTAAGTTTTGTTAATCTTTTAGTTAAAGGTGCAAGTAGAAATATATATTTATCCCTCCAAAGCGTTTTTCAAATTTCGAGTCAATATCTTTAAAACTGTGAAATAATTGATAAAAATAAATAAATAAATAAAATTTAAACACTGTGTATCTCGGAAACGAAGCTACTTCGACATACGTTTATATAAACTTTTTTTCATAAAATATTTCGCATTTAGTTTCTTACACGAAACATCAGTTTTGGCATTTTAAGAAGAGAAAAATGGTGATAAATCAGAACCCATCAAGAATAACTATAGCATCCCTTATACGTATGTACTGACGTAGATTTTTCTAGTGAATCCAGAAATGCGAAAATATACAGGATGTTCCATTTAGAAGAAAATGACACACACGTTTGAATTTCTTCTTCAAAACAGCTAATTTTAAATATGGAAAAGCTTATACAAAATGACCCTAAACTTTAAGGTATATTCCAAAGATGCAGTAATATACAGGGTGTCCTATTTAAAATAACAAAGGTGGTAGCAACTTCCGGTATAAGCGGAAGTGCAACAGTTTTGAAAATATTTTCATTGAAAAGTTGATAGACTACCTGGGTATTCAAATTTTCACCAAAATCCTATAATGTCAACCTCGTATCCCTCTAATGAACCAGTTGCATGAATAACCCTGTATAAAAAGCAATTTAAATTTAAAAAAAAAAATTGCACGTGGAGGTACTAATATACTATTTTTTACATCGAATCCAGAATGACATAAAACTAATATGGTACAAAAACATTCCAGTTGGTAAAATGAAATATTGAAATTGAAAGTTTAAATTCACAAATCACTATCATCGAGCAATTACTGTAAACTATTTAGCAACTTATAGTAATACAACAAAATAACATGTACAAGATTTGTGGGGTAATGCGCATATAAATTACTACCTATAATTAATACTCAAAAAACTGTCTTGATAGGTACAATATAAGTTTCTAAGTTTACAGCATACCATTGTATTTAACTTCCTTAAGAAATGTCACAAAATTAAACAAATGCAAACTCCACTGTTGTAAGAAGAAAGGTTAGACATTTTTATGTCACAAGTCTAGCTTACTTAAATATACTGTAAATAATAATAAATGTTATCAGTGTTTGTTGTAGAAAACGGAAGCATTAAAATATATAAAATTTCATTTATAACTGAAAAATTGTAGAGATGTTTCGTCAGAGGTGTGAACAGTCTGTTTTATGGACAAATAAAGAAGATAAAAGTTTCAGTTGGAAACGTCTTAATTAAAGTGCAATAAAATTGACAATAGAGTAATATAACTTAACCATAAATAATTACTACAAGGCATACAGTATTTCCTTTACGATGACTACAATATTTGTTTTTGGTTCGTTAATTCTATAGCAGTAACTGTAATATCCTCTATTTTTTTATATTTTTAAATTTTTGGTCCATAAAAGTATTATCTATGAGTATCTGCAGAATAACTAAAACAATTAAGAGAAAAATATAAATAATCCTAATTTTTATATTTCTTTTAAAATTTAATACCGCATTTTTAGAGGTTAGTTATTGATCTTTGTTATTTTTTACTCCATATATGATAAAATTAAAGAATATCAACGAACTTTTGCATGGACTTCATACACAACTGATAAAAGCCATAATAGGTACTTCTGAAAAATTGACCCACATGAACAAAGAAAGTAAGCAAATATTGTCAACTTCTATATTATTACCTACTTGATGTCTTCACAAAATAAGTATAGAATTAATAATTATTAATTAACTTTTCATCATCGTTATCATTACCATAATTCTAATTAATAAAAAATATTTCAGTAGGTAGTGACAAAAGAAACTGTTGTTTTAGAAATTTAATTTTTTTTATCGCAAGGAACATGATATTGCAATAATTCATGTCTAATTCAGACAATCAAGTATCTCTTTTGTAACTGAATAATAGGTAGGTAGATACTTATTTCATATGTCAAAAACAAAATGTATATATACTACTTATAATGACCCAAATGCATATCTCAAACTTTATCTGACGATATAACTCAAAATAATAACTTTTAATAAATGTGTGTCCGAAATGTTGCGGAGGCATATGGTGTATAGTATGGTGATATTGTTGAAGTTCCTATAAATGGTTTTTTGAAAATTTTTAAAGTATTTAAAACTAAAATTAAAATTTACACAGGTTTTGCTGCAACTATAAATAATTTCCTCACTTACATACATACATTTGGAGTTTTTTTTTGTACAGAAATCATTTAGCTATTAATTATTACGAAATAAAATAATAATAGTCGAATTTTATTTTTTTCTTATTTTGAACAATTCTTTCACCAGATAAAGTTTGGTCTCTGTAATTCAGGACACCTTGTATATAGCCAAGTATACATAAGGAAATATATTTTTTTCTTAATAGTCGCAATTTCATTGTTATTGCATAAAGTGGTATTTACAAAATTTGACCAAGGTCACTATTAACTAGTCACATAATACCAGCTAAATTAAAAAATGGAGAGCATTCTGAAATAATACAGCCTAATATGCACATTAAGTAATATTGTGTGCATTAAAAATACAACTTCCTTCTAATCAAGGAAGTACTATAAATCTTTATTTATCAAGCGTAACTACACAAATCGCATTTTTATGTTGCTTTTAGCAAAATATTATAATTAATACAAATTTTAAGTACCTTATGAAAACACATATTTAGAAAAACTTGCCAATGAGAAATATAAAATTAAAAATACAAAAGTTGCAAGTATTTTTGTAGCATGAAAGAAATTAATATATGCACAAAAACAACATAAATTGATTCTTAAATACTATAAATATAAAATGTAAAAACAATTTAATCTTCGAAAATAAATTGGCAAATGCATAAATAATATAAGGTCTCACCACATCCACAGTAGTCGCAGTTCCATCATTTGTCAACTTTCTAGAGTGCAAGAATCATTAGGATATAAACAAATTTTCAACCAATCGCACGACAAAGAAACGCATAATGTTTTCTTTTTTAATTATACACATTAGCACGTGACTACAACAACGCACACCACCGGGCTAAAAGGCTCCCGTCGAAAATTACACCTGATACTAGTCCGTTGATACCTCAGAACATGAGGATCTTGTAGAATACGCACGCTTATTCTTATCAACCCCTCCTATCTTATCAATTTTACATTAGGCAAACTGAGTTTCGATACCTCCGTGAGAAAGTCTAGGAGAGTCTACAAGAGTAATTGCTAGAAGTTTCTGCTTGGGGGAGAGATTTATGTCAGATTTGATTAAAACGCATTTTCTTTCTTGAAAATTTGAACAAATGTTCGCACTACTCGTAATATTTTTTAATATACATAAATATTTCCATTTGATGATTCATTCGTTATTCCAAAATCATCATCAATTTAATAATATTAATTCAATAATACAGACAAAATCAGATAGATTTTTGTCTAAAAAATAAAAAACACATTTTAATCATTTTTTAGTCAATCGTGCCGTATAAACATGTAATTTCTTATTACGGGTGGGACAAACAAAATAAGTAGGTTATGTCTTCATTATCACTGCTAATCAGTGCCTCTTGGCACAAAGCATTGAGTAGGTATGTAATGTTATGCTGGATTGAGCTATAATCCGCAGAGTAGTTGCTTCTCTTGAAAGATTATTTCTTATTTGCATCATTGTTTTATCCACTAAAGTCGTTTTTGTGGCAAAAAATGAGCTAAAGTAATAAGTGAAACATTGTTCACCCATTCTCGGAAATAGGTGAATATAAAATCACAAAAATTAATTTGATTATCGTAACATTGGAACATGTAAATATTCATATTAAAGTTATACACACAATTATTGAAATAAGGGTGACTTTCAGAATGTATATCAGTTATTTATATGTCAACAAGATTTTTATTTCATTTAAATATCTTCCTGTTTATTTCCCAACTAAAGAAAAGGAATATACAGTGGCATTAGCATATAGTAGAATCGTATTCGATGCAAAGTAGAGCAAAAAGTTGTCGGTCTTTTATCAAAGGAAAATCGTGTCATCATTTTTAGGAGGCGTAACATGAACCATTTAAAATTTAAAATGAAATTGAATGTAAAATCTGAAATACCGTTTTATACGCATTGTGTTCTGGTAGTAGTTGTAGTCGCCCAGGTGCATCGAGTGTACGAAGTGGTCGGTTATACGTCAAATACTAACCTGGCGTGCTTTGCCGTAAAGTAGAGAGCGCCTCCAAAAAACAAGTAAACAACAGTGGCACGTACAGAGGTAAAATGTAGTACATATGTGGAATTTAAAAAACAAATTGGATTTATAATAAATTACATTCAAAATAAATAGTTTATGAGAATAAAGGAATTTTTGTAGGAACAAGGGTGCCAGACGTGAACTGATCCCCTCGTCCATTCATAATGTATAAAGAAATTATTCAATTTCTAAAACCCTTAAAAGCGTACTGCATTGAATCCCTTGACAGGCAATGATTTATTACTTTGCATCGAATATGATCCTACTATAAGTTAGATGTAGGAGTAATAAGAAATAATGAATCAGGTGCAAATTAGTTGAGATATCACTGCTATCTCTAAAACCATAACAGTAGAGGATATGGTTAAGTTAATCTACATAACAACAATTTCTCGGAGGAAAACACATTCTTCAGAGGTCTTTTTCTTCTCTATTTCAATATTGCATCAGGTTCTCAGTCCAACATTTAGTCTTCCAACAATCAATTACAACTTAATTTTTTTAAGTACCGTAATACGGCTAATTCAAATCAAGATTACTCTATAATACATTCCCTCGGTAAATTTTGAAATGACCATCGGTTTCTTCTAAGATCTTTAAATTACTCTAACTTCATTATTATGTCACTTCTGTTAACTACAGACTCAAGTGTTAAATTCCTAGGACCTTTTTTGTCCCAAAAAATTTATCTACAGAAGATTTGGTTAATCTACGAAAACCTCAGTGACTTTGCCAATAAAGAACTTTTTCTTTTCTTTTGGACATGTAAAGCTTACCAACACAAAATCATTAACAGTAAAATTGGCACTCACTAAACTACATTCTTGATGAAGATTCTGCCTGAGACTTCGACATCGTGGTCTTCTTCCATATCAGGGGGAAGAATATTGAGGTCATCAGTCATGTATTTGTTCCAGTGATGTTGTAGGTATATCCAATCAATCAACTCTTGTTATTCCTTTTCCCAGTGCCACATTAATTTTTTTTTAGCTCTCCCCACTAATCCAATCCAAAGACGATGATTTTTTCAGGGTCGTTTGGGGACTGCCTCCTGAGTCTCCAACCAAAAGATCACACTCGAACTCCTGATATGACTTGCGTTATGCGGGTAGTTTCCTAAACATTTTTTAGAGCAAAATGACCTTAATAAAAGTATCAAATTCTGAACAACTTTTACCTATAAAATTTGTTGTATGTCTAATACTTAACGAGTTACTGCGCCTTATGTAACAAAAATTCGGCAAGCCGCAGCGCAGGGATGGTCTTGTAAACATATTTTTACAAAAAAAAAAACCTAATAAGAGTTGTAGAGGATCAAATTCTGAACAACTTTTCCTTATAAAATAAAAATTTTTTGTATCTCCAATAGGTACTTAACGAATTACTGCGCATTAATGACAAAAAATTCGTTTACCACAGGATTGGTCTTGTAAACATTTTTTTTATATAACTTTAAAATAAAAGTTGGAGAGGAGTAAATGCTCTACAATTTTGCTTTATAAAATGTTTTATTATCATTTATTTAGAACTAATTCACGATCTACATGAAAATCATCAACTCAGTTCTCTTTAACTCGGAAGGCTTAGGTGAATTCATCTCTTTGTCAACGTCGTCCGGATCGATGTTTGAACTATCATCCTGCGTACGTGTTGTACTGTTTATAGAGTCGTCATCAATATCGTCATCATCGCTGTCATTTCCAAATTCAGATAATGGCAATGGTTGTAGACTAAGAGCCGGATAGGAAAATTTTCCTAATCATTTTAGGCACCGTCTATGACTTAAATACTAGAACCTAAAAGAAAACATTTGAGCACTATGCCGTCAATTATCCGTGGCACACGAGTTGTCAGCGGAAAATCAAACTTTCCAATTTTGGGCAGGGTAAATTAATTAAATAGAAAAATATTGAGAAATGTACGGCACCGATTTCAGAGTTTTACTTATACTCTAAAATAATGAAAAATATAAGTACCATACAAAATATTTGACTAAAAGAATTTTATTAGGTACATAATTGTAAGTGCTCTGAAGTTAACGCCATTTTTCTCTTCGCCCACATTACGATAATGAAACAAAAACATAACGCAAATATATACTCATGAATTGAAAAACGTGAACATAAATATCCTCAATATGATGTTCAGTGATAAAACTGTGTGTTGAAACTGTAACTTATAAAAGCGTCAACTCACATACAACGTCAGGTCAGATTATAGAATACAATGTAAAAATTTGAAATAAGAGATTCCGAAATGGATGGATAGATTATGTAGTCGTAATACATTTGAAAAATATACCAATAGATATTAAAAAAATTCTTTCTTCGACTGGTCATCAAATAATTTCAATTGTGATAAGATCAATTTTCCAAACCATGTTCTGAAGGATTTTTTGTGTTTTTCCAATAACGTTCAAACCGGGACTTTAAGCGGACCATATTAATTTTTGTTCGAAAATTAGTTTCATTGTCCTCAACCTCAACTGATAATTAAAGATCATTCAAACAAAAGATACAAGGTATTTAATTTAAAATAAGATAAGTAGCTAATTTGAACTTCCGGTAGAACTGAAAGTAGATTATTCTCATTATTACACTCATAGTTACGTGATAAGTTTGAACCTGTTCTTTTTAAAGTTTGAAACTATAATCCAAAACACGTTTACCTAATATATGACGTACACTAAAGTAAATATGACGTAAGGTAAAGTAAAGAGGTATAATTAAATAAAAAATGTTAGCAACCGGGCGAACAAAATTAACAAAACATTTTTTTATGTGATTCGTAACATTTAGCCTGAACTTTAGTAGAGCAACTAAATAATCGCAGATTGTTTTGTTATTAAAAATCTTATAAAGAAAAATAATAGAGTGCATGACTCGCCGTATAATTAGGCTATTCATGATGAACTGCTCGGAACCAAAATTATGTAGGTACTGTACACTCGTCGTTACACATCCTGTATGCAGTTCTCCCAAGTATACTATTCATGGATGTTAAATTTACAACTTATGCTCAAGTTCGCATCTGCCGTCATCAAATTTCATCCAAAAAATTCAGTTACAAAGTAAGTTGACACAAATTAGCAAAGATCGTCGTTATAATAAATAGGGTGACCCGAGATTATTTCAGGAGATATTGCGGTTGCGGCAATAAAGAATCGTATCTCCCAGTAATTCAACACCTGGGAAAAATATAATATGCAGTGTAACCGACTTTTCTGTTTCCGTATTTTTGTAATATGAGATCTAGCAGATAGAATTACCTATTCCGTGGTATTTATTATTATAGGGGGTGTATTATTTCGTGCCAAAAGAATTAGAGGTGTTTTAAAATCTTATGAGCTTTGACCTTCTTATGCGCAGAAACATAATTCCGACCGTCGCCTAAATTATTCTACGTCCTAAAAACATTACACCAATTATTCACAGTCTCTCTCTCGAGCTCTCGTAGCGTAAACAAGCCTTTGATCCGATTACAAATATCATAATAAAATGTCCTATTCTTTATTATTTTAATTTAAACTATAAAAATATATATATAACGAACGTTCGCCAGTTGACTTTATTGATGCCCGAGCGCCTTAGTTCATTTCTACTTGTAATGATGCACATGGTCTAGTTCTGAGTCAATATTTTCACAACGTGCTTATTAGAAGAATTATGCGGATACGCCACGCCTTTCGCGCATTTCGCGGCTCATGAGGTATTGAAACACCTCTACCACGGATTCTGGAGCCGTTTTAAATCGACTTACCCCTGTTCTAATTTTCTTCTTTTCACGGTTATAGCACATTTGTAAAAGTTCAATATTTAATTAGTACATACCTATTAGATAACGATAATGAATGACTTACCTACTGACATAAAAATGAATATAGATATTCTATAATCTAAATTCTAAATTAAGGTAAAAAGAGATAGGTTTAGATAATATCATTTTAGCAATGTATTTCTGAACAAAACATGCTATAAGTTTTTTTCTAGAAACCCGTAAGTCTTAGAATTGTGACAACTTCAGAAACGAATTTGCGCCACCCTCACATAATTATTTCTCAGAAACTATAAAGTGTGCCACCTTGATTTTTTTTATAGAATATGTAAATAACCTTGGTTATTGTTGCCGTTATCGTAGTCACGGTTGTCGGTGTCGTAGCTATGGTTGTTATTGTTGTTGTCGTTACTGTTACTATTGTAGTAGAGGCGGTTATCTTTCACCAAGTGAGGGGCTTCGCTAAGATATTTTAGCTACAGTAGGTAAAATTTTTGCTCCCACAGAAAAAAATTCGTGCTGTCACAAGTAAATACGTTTTGCTACCACAACAAAGAAAAGTCTTGTGGCTATATGATAGTTCAGTTGAAATTTTATTTTAGTCAATTTTAGTTTTTTATTTTATCTGTCCCAAATGAGTTGCTTTGCTCGGGTAAGTGAATGTACTTTTTTAGAATTGATCCAATTGGGGTTAGTCAGTCCTTATTTGTAGCAAATTAGGGCTCACTTACTGTAACTGAGGCCTCACTTAATAATTTAAAGAATAAACCGGAATTCGGCTCAGTGCGCATGCGCGATTAAGCGTGCCTTATACTGACCATGGTTTCGTCCATAGAGAAGTTAGAGGTATTCGCCATTTTGCTGTAACACGTAAGCACTGGATATACGTTCGTCAATCGTTAGTCGATGGGTCCTTTATAATAAATAGATGTTTTGTGATCGAATGTTGAGTCAGTTTTCAGTTGTCTAACAACCGACAATTCAATTAGAGTATTTGCGTAGGTATGCAATAATACTTATATGCATGCGTGATTACATGCACACAATGCATACGAACTCTTTAACTCTTGTTTGAACATATGTACAAGTACAACATTTAAGTTGCATTGCATGGTGCACAAAAGAGTCAGGAGAGCCAACAACACCTAAAAATAGTAAATACGGAGTTCACTCGCTTGGAGTTAATGAGTCGACTCGCTTAGGATTAATGAGGACTCGCTTGAGATTAATGAGTTCACTCGTTTGGGGTTAATGAGTTGAGTCGTTTGTGGTTAATAAGTTGACTTACTTGAGGTAGCAAAGAGATTATAGCAAAACTGTCTACTTACTGCAAGTGAGTTCCTTCCAGCAAAGCAGTTTTTCTTGTGGTAGGAAGGCAACTCACTTGGCGCCTATTTAATGCAGATATTTTGCAACGGTTAATGGATTTTTTCTAACCGTAACAAAGAAATTCTCTTAGTGCACACTCGAACACACTCATTTTTATCATGAATTATAGGAGGTAGGTAATTCTTCAGTTAATCATATGGCGTGCATCCATCGAAAACACAATTTGCATTGAAGTTTAAGTTACTTTCGGTAGAATTTGTTCTTGGTTCTTGGACTCCACAATATAAGCATATTTGTATTACATTATTCGAGTATTGTAACAGTAACATTTTTAGATTGTGTGAATAATTATCTCCGTACAACATAAATTGTGCTTGAGAAATTTTAGTAAATTGTTTGTCGCTATTAGATTTCTCAGCAACCTTTAGATCATGATCAAAACACTTTATGATATACATACCTGTATTAACTTCGTCGGAACAGGGAATAGTAATGGTTGAAACATTAAAAAATATCGTGCATATTGTTTGCGTGAGCCATTATACAAAGTAATATTATGGCTGCATAAGTCAATTTTTAATAGTTTATAACTTTTCAGTATAAAGTAGGGTTTATAATTAATACAATATTTGTCATATTTCTTACTATCAATGTCAGAAGAAATATTTATAGAACTTGTTATAAAACGGATTTTTCATGTCTATTAAGCATTTTATTTATTCTCTGAGCAAAGCTGAACTGCTATTGGAGTTATGTAGGCGAATTGGCGTCCTGAAATTGAATGAAAGTCTTTCGAATATAATTCACTATTATTATTTATGTAGTGTCTGAAATCTTTTAATAGACCGTTGGGGGAACGTTCAATTAAAGAATTTTGATTCTCAGTAATGTTATGTTAATTAATATCATTTGTATCCCTCGCGACTGAAATTATTTCGCTATCGACCTGAAAATTTTGCAATTTTTGAAGATTATAGACATCTTAAAATATGTAAAGTTTTTATTCTGTTTTGATGTAGATTTACCCCATATTTCTTCCGTCGATGATGAATCGGTCTCGTTTTCCAGTTTACTACGTTTAGTTTTGTTTTGTGACATATGGCACACGTGTTATTTATTTACAGTAGGTACGTTTAATTTTGTTTATATAAGAACATTTTCTTTATCATAGTAAGTACTTATTCACTTTGGGATAGTTCATCTTTATCCTCTTTAAATTCACTCTAGAATATTATATGATCTGTAGCCCTCCTGCCTATTTACCGTTGCATTATATAAATTTTTAGAAACGGTACATGTGCTGGTTTATATGATTCATTTATGAAATTATTAATAACTGCAGGCAGCTTCACGTTGTCCGGCCTTACTTCTTCACTTCCGTTTCCACAATTCCTTCCACTAAACAAATGACGTCACTCTTGGTTCGTGTTGTTTGTGTTAAAATCATTACATCATATTTTCTATGATATACCTAACTTTTGTGGAAATAGCTGTAGAAACAGCGGCAATGAATTTTTAAAAGTTGGAAAATTCATATGATATTTATATCAAAATTACTTTCTGAAGAATTATTGCTGTAAGACATGTTATCAGAGTGACTGGCGTCCCAAACGTTAAGGTTACAATTTTCTAAGCAAATATTATTGGGTGTAGAGGTAAAAAAATCTGAAAAGCGGATCGTTCCTTTGAATGAAAGTATAAAAGTACAATCTATTTTTTTGACCATTTTTTTATCCCAAAATTGTGAACATTGAAACTTGTTTTATGATATCTCTCAATCGTTTTCCCACACAAAAAATTTACAAACCAGATTGGCTTTCTCTTCTGTTGAAAACTTAAGAAAATATATTTATTCCATGTTTACTGATATTATGTCTCTACTCTCTAGGCTAAAGAGTGGGTAACAAACAGTTGAACTTTCGATACAAAAAAAATGTTATTTATTAATTACAAATAAGAAGAACCGTACTTATAAGGTTATATTATAATAAAATAAAATTCAAATACTCTCATTCTATTCGGCGCATGAAAACAAAATATTACCTCTGTATATAATCAAAAAATATTACTACAAATAAGTAGAAATATGCCTATATTTATATTTAAAAAACAAAACAAAATTAAATACTCTTCTGCAGCATGAAAACAAAATATTTCCTCCATATATAACCAAGAAATACTACAGATAAGTAGAAATTTACCTACATATAAATAATATAAACAATAAGCAGATATTCTTCTTGAACAAAATATCATCTGTAGAAATAACTAAAAAAAAATAAAACTTATGAACACACTATCCCTACCACAAACCGATATTATAGTCTACACTAATATGTTAACCAAACAAACTTGTTTGTATGTATGAAATTATGGTAATAAATAAATAGTAAAAACAGGAACTTACAATACAAAAAGCAGTAAGTTATGTTATGATATAACATCCAGAAGTATAGACAATTTGATAGTTTGCTCCGCTAGAGTAACCAACGTCAGATTCGGAGCAGTTGACAACTGTTCTGTCCTCGCTCAGTTTGTATTTACCAGATAAACATTCACATGCTTTTTATCGATTGCATATTGTTACACCTGTAATTTTAAAATTTCTGGCTATCTTAAAGACAATTATTGGTTATATTCATCCATAGATGATATTCAAACGAAAAACAAGTTTTTTTAAGAAAGCCAACCCAAACCTACCGATTCACTGACAGTAGTTAAAACCGTGTCCAATGAAAAAATTTAAATACCGAAAAATACCATTCCTCTTAAGAACCCCTGCGGAATTTAAAATAATTATAAAAGGGCCCGAAACAGAAAGATGGCACACTAGTTTTTGAAAAAAAAGTATTGTGTGGTTGCAAAAATTTATTTCTGAAGCTATGTCTTAATTCTCCTACCAGTTTTTGGAAAGAACTGATAGCAGGGGTCGAAAAGGCTTGTCTTTATACAGTGGAGCATTGAAGGTGGCACACTCTATAGCTTTTGAGAAAAAAAAATATGTAAGGGTGCGAAAATTCGTGTCCTTCATTCCAAAACTCATCTAGGTTTTTGTAAAAAATTGATTACATACTCGAAAGAAGGACTTAAAAAGTCCTAGGTCAAAATCAAATGTATGATTTTTGTCACTGGTTTTTGGTTTATGAACTTTCAATAAAGTAGATACATATATTAAATAGTAAAAAAATATACGTGGGGAACGTAACAAATTGAATAAAAATGTTAGTTGAATCTGGATTCTTTTTAATTCTGTAACATTGCAGGTGTATAGTAGAAGTACAAATAGATTAGCTTTAACTGTAGATGTACTAAAATAATATTGAAAAGTTAATTATAAAAGATGTTATCATTTTATCGTTAATTTAAAATTTGACGATTTTGTGACAAAAAAATAAAAAACATGGTTTTTGTCACCTATTCCTGTACGTGCTTTTCATATACGTTATGAAAAAATAATAGAAAAAAATACGGGGTGACCTTTCTGTCTAGCTATAAAACAAATTAAATTTTTCGAATATGGTCTTACAAAATTTTATTTCAAACTATGTTGATCTTTAATAGCGTTTAGTGGATAACACATATAAATTTGTTTCCATAGATGATTCAAAGGGTACAGACAAAGTTTTATTGTAAAATTCAAAAATCACTGTTTAAATTCACAAATTTTGACCCAAGGTTTTCTAAGTGCCATTCCCTACCTCCTTAAATTGCACCATTTTACCTGCATTGGGTATTTTCTAAGTTGATGTCATGGTTTTTAACTTCATTTTAGATTCAAAGGCTCTAATGTTTAAGTCCACTGTTTCTCTGTTTGTCATGACTCTTGAAAGAATCTTACAGAATATTTAGGTAAATGTGAAGTTTTTACAATACTTTAACATTTTGTATATTGCAAATGAGTGGTTTTGGATTCTTGGTTTTGGTTCTGTTATCGTCGCATGAGCATAAAAACCACTGTGTATAAAGATAATTACCCCATAATAAAATTGTTTAACATTTTGAAGTGAAAGTAGTAACTAAACTAAACATTTTGAACAACTTTTTCACATAACCTATTTTGTTCAAAATCGTAGAATCTTTATATTTAGTTTATATTTAAACCCAATCCATTTCTTACCAGATATCGTTCTATACCTCTAAAATGACTTTTTATCTTCCGAATATTATTGAAGTTAAGAGCAGAATTAAACAGATCTACTTGAAAGTACGAATTTTTCATTGAAACTGATTTGATATTGAAAATTAAGTGGGAACTTGTGGGAACAAAATGCATACACCTTAAAACAGTTTCTTGATAATAAATATCTAACAATTATGTAACACGTATTATTTACTACCTCACTTTATTCCTCAGTCCGTACCTAAGCGTGATTTACCCGCAAAAGTAATGCTGTCCAATTCTTTCAATGTTAAATAAAACAAATACACCTTCTTGGAAATTGCAAATTTGAATGCGGAACGACTCCAGTTTAGATTATTTTCATTTCTTGACTTTAACAGAAGAGTTATTTGAGGCACAAAACTTTTTCTCTCTATGTTTTCAATTTCTTCTGATATATCATCATCAGTAGTCTTACAAACTATTTCTTTGTCATTTTGAATTTTTGTCATCGTCATATATACATTTAACTGTGTAATGATTTATGTATAATTAAATTCATCAAACTCTTCCAAAATGTTTTCAGAAGATTTTTTTTGATGTTCTTACTTTTCTAACTAATTTCTATTATGGGTTGATTTTCCACATTTGTATAGATATGTCCAATATTTGAAACTTACTAGAAGCCTGATTTGATGTAGATGTAAGTATCTACTCGATAGTTACTACTATTTTCTAATTTCTATAATTTTTTCTGGAACATCATAAATATTCATGCGACTTTTCTGTTTTAATATGTTTTAACGACCACAGTTTCTACTCAAGTCTAACCTACAGGAAAAGGTTTTACAGATCAACCAAAACTAAAACAAAGGAAACAGTGTACCTACTTACATACTTATTGTCATGGTCATATCAAAGAAAAGTGTCACAAATTGAGCCAAAAGAAAACAGAAACACTTTTATTTGCTCCGTCTACAAGTAGTACTGTAGATAACACTTCAAGTTAATACTACCAAACCACAAAAGTAACATGTTTCTCTCGTGGAACAGTCGATTATATACGAAGTAACTGTCCAGTTTGTAAAAGCGAAAAAAGTGGAACACCAGAAACTTCTAACTTTCGATACTATGGTATTTCAAATAAAGAAATAGGCCCACCATTTTTTAGTTCCTATAGAAATTAAGGGTTTGCATGGTTCTGCAATTCTGGATACATGAGCTACAGCATCGCTAGTACACAACTTGCACTATTTATTACTTGTACAGAAGAATATACCGTATGAAACCAAGTCTCTTCGGATGACTTTGACAGATGGCATTGAAATGACCCCGTAATGGCACAGGGGGTCTATTCTCGAATCTCTACTAACAATGTCGACTACGACAAATGTCACTTATAATTGTGGCATACTTTTGTAAAACTGTATTCTCGAGCAGTAGTAGACACTGTTTATACGATTCGAAATTTTGACGCATGACTAAATTTGTCAACACTGGATAACGACTCTACATTATCGATAAAACAATTTTTTTGACATTTTTCTGCGGGAGTTTTGTTCTCTGTTCACTGGTTTACTAGTTTTATTTTTTACAATTTTTAGATAAATTAAAGTACTACCTATTTGACCCAAAATTTGTTAGCTGGCAATGGAGATAAAAAAGAATTGTTATAGTCAAAGCCAAAAAAACTTAGGTTTGATTCTCGCTTTTGGCGTTTTATAAACGGTGTAACCAATTCTATAAAATTGATTACCAGTTGTTTACTTCTAAATATTTTCATAAACGCGTGATCATCGAGTAGAAATGGATCATATTTCTTATGATACATCTCCTATTTTGTACCGCATCCTCTTGAACTTCTAAATTTTTCAATTGCAACAAGCATATTTACGTTCAAGTTAGCAATTTTTAATTTTCTATGACCTTCAATTATTAAATCGCATACGACAATCCAATGTCGAGTGGTATTTACCCACTCACTGCAGATTCTACCGAAAATTGTAGAGTGCGACATTCAAGAATACTCATATTCGCAAGTCGTGCAAATCTGTATCGACATTTTGGAAAGTAGTATGCGACTTGCGTTAATCGAGATTCGAGAATAGACCCCCTGGTCTTCAACTTAATAATACCAACGCACCTGATTGCTGATCATCAGCAAACGTCACAAAGTGATAGCCGAACGATGCTAGGAGTTGACTTCTTACAACAAGCGAATATTGTTGTAGACATGCCAAATAATTGCTGGCGTTTTGGTGGTTATTTTACTGTCTCTTATCCTTTCTTGGAAGAAAACCGTCCCTACCAATCTGATAATATAATCAATACGGTGCCCTCAAGAGAAAATGAAGGTTCTTTTCTGACAAGCTCAGACCGATGAAACTACTCCGTTTACAGAACATTGCATTGTCCTGACAGATAACGTACCAATAACAATGCCACCCTATCGACTCTCTGAATCAAAAAAAGAAATATTACGCAGAGCTTGACAAATTAAATGATAGAAGAATGTGATTCTCCGTACGCTGCCCTAATCGCGCCACGCGCCATTATTCCATGGCTAGAAATTGGCCTCAATGATTTGGGATCGAGGGGGACTATCCCACTTTATCCTGCCTCATCTCGTGTAGGCCTGGACAGCCTTCGTAGGTGGGCCCCATCCGTCGTCTACCCCGACCGCAAATGCGACCGGTGTAGGCGCTTTGTGGGACCTCCTTTTGTCCTGGCTGGGCCCCGCCGACTAGGGCCCTTTCTTCTGGCGCTCTTCTTGCTTCGCCGGCTCGTCTTTGTAAACCCCGGGGGTAGTGTCATGTTTATGTGTGGTATGGTTGGGTAGGGTAGTGCGGCTATGCAGCCTGGGATGCGCTTTGCTAAGGTGGTCCTTAGGCTAGCGCGGGAGGGGAGGGGTAAGGAGGGTATGGGGGGTGTGTATGTGTGTGTGTGTGTCGTTGTCTTCGTTTCTTGATCCTGGCTGTCTCTGAAACAGAAAAGGTTAGCGGGCAGGGGGGGGGTCATTGGGGTGGTCACCCAGGGTCAAAAAGTTGGTGTCTAGGTCTTTTGTGTTTGTCGGTCACGTCGGGTACGTAGTCAACGGCTTGCCTGAGGAGGGGATTGTCATGTCTAGCGGCTACGTCAAATCGTTTCTCCGCGTTTTGTCTTATTGTCTGTGTAGCGTTTGTGTATTGTAAGTCTCGTAATATGTCAGTGTTTCTTACGTACCAGGGCGCGTCGGTGGCCGTGCGGAGGGCTATGTTTTCCACAGCCTGTAATGACTTTAAGTGGCTTTTTGCCGCGTGACCCCACGCCGTGGAGGCGTAGGTTAGCTGCGGTTGAAGTACCACCTTGATAAGCGTTCGCTTATTCCTTAAACTGAGGGTGTTTCCACCTTTGAGTAAGGGATAGAGCCTAGCCCTGGTGGTCTTCGCTCGCGCCACCGTCTCCACGATGTGCGGTTTCCACGTGAGACGCTGGTCCATCGTCACGCCCAGGTATCGTGTTTGTCGATTCCAGGAGATGGGTTCCTGGGATAGTGTCAGTCTGTCAAGGTTTTGTGGGATTTTTCGTTTGGTAAAAAGGATAGCCGAACTTTTGTTGGGATTAATTTTGACTTTCCACCTGTTGCACCAGGTTTCAAGTTGGTCTAAGGAGCTTTGGAGGAGGTAGACGGAATATCTAGGATCTACGGATTGGGATGTGATTGTCAGGTCGTCGGCGTATAAGTATATGTTGGTGTTGGGGGGATGTGGGATGTCGGAGTTGTAAATGGTGTATAGGTGTGGGGACAGGACGGTGCCCTGGGGGACACCGGCCTCCATGGGACGGGTGGTGGAAAGGGAATCTTGGATTTGGATGCGGAATTTTCGGTGGTGTAGGTAGGATTTTATGAGTTTGGTAAAGGATATGGGATATTGGTTGGTGAGCATTTTCATCAGTAGGCCTTCATGCCAAACCGTATCGAAGGCCTTTGCGACGTCCAGGAAGACAGCACCAGTGTACTGTCCCCTGTTGAAGGCCGCCGTGATGTGCTCGGTAAGGCGAAGGATTTGGAGTTCAGTGGAGTGATTGGGTCGGAAGGCGAACTGCTCGTCTGGAATGACTTGCAGTTCTTGGGAGTGGGTTCTTAGACGGGTTAGGATAATTTTTTCTACCACTTTGCTCATAGCCGGGAGCAGGCTAATGGGCCGGTAGTTGGATGGGATGGTGTGATCTTTGTTGGGTTTTGGGATAAGGATTATGTTTGCTGTTTTCCAGCGGGTAGGGAAGTGTCTTAGTCTGAGTGTCGCGTTTGTTATGTTTAGTAGGGCCATGAGGCCCTTGTGTGGTAGTCGTTTAAGTGTCGTGTTATGTATATTGTCGGGTCCGGGGGCTTTTCTGTTTTTAAGTCTGCGTATTGTCAGTCTTAGTTCGTCAGGTGTTGCGGGGGGGATTATGTCATTGTCTGGCTCTCTGTCGACGCGTCGGGCCGCGCGCTCAGCCACTATCTCGAATTCCTCGTCTTCGTCGGGCAGCTGAGGCAGTCTACACTGCAGTTCCAGGCTATCGGCGAAAGCCTCGGCCTTTTCCTGGTTCGTGTAAACCACCCCCACACTACCGTGGATTGGAGGAATTTTACGGCGAGCGGTCTGTCGCAGGGCCCTCTGCGTTTTCCAGAGGCTGTTGTCTTGTGGATCCAGCGACTCCAGGTGCCTAGCCCAGTTATCCTGGGCCAGTTCATCCAGAGCCGCCTTCACCCGTCTGTTAAGTACGTTTAAGTCATGTCTGTGTCGGGGGAGGCGGGTGCGGGTGGCAAGCCGTTTCGCACGTCGTCTGTCACGTATTAAGTTTTTTATGTCATCGGGGAGGGTGCCCCGGGGGTTTGTCAGTCGGGGGACAATAGTCTCCGTCGTAGTCTGAGTCAGGGCGTTTTTAATGTCAGTCTCAAGGGAGAGGATTGCCGCCTCCAGATCATGGGTGGTTTCGATGACTGGGAGCGCCATGTTTCCTTGCATTACTGTTCGGAAACGCTCCCAGTCAGTGAACCTCCTCGTGAAGGTGCCTTCATATCTCTGTCTTCGCCCCAGATCCAGAAATATTGGATTGTGGGCGGAAGACCCTTCGTATTGGGTGGATATTTGGGCATTTAACGGTATAGATTTTAAGAGGGCAATGTCGATAACGTCGGGGCGTCCTACGGGTCCGTAATGTGTCGGTTCTGTCGGTCCGAGTATAGTCAAGTCGTCGTGTCTGTCTTGGTAATTCAGCAGGACGCGACCTCTTGTGGTCGTCGTCCCGCTGTGCCATATGGGGGACTTCGCGTTGAAGTCCCCGATGGCAATTGTCTGGGGCCAGGAAAGGATTTTGTCTAAGTCATTGTCAAGTAGTGGTAGTCTGGGTGGGTGGTAACAGGACACCACCGCAACGTCTCCATGCCGTAGCGATCTCACCGCTATCGCCACGGCCTCTGTGTTTTGAGTTTGGAGCCGCTGCAGCGGATAGTGGTCGATGCACTTCTTTACTATGAGTGCAACACCACCCCCGTTACGGTTTCTGTCATGTCTGTATATGTCATAGTCAGGGATGGAGGTACGGGATGCCTCGCTGAGGTAGGTCTCCTGGACAGCCATAACGTCTATGTTTAGACGGTTCAAGATGTCCACGAGTTCCGTTTTTTTGGCCCGGAACCCGTCAAGGTTCCAGGACGAAATTCTCAGCGAGGAGGGTTGGGAGGGCCGACGAGCCATTAGAAGTCGAATAATTTTTGCATATTCGACACCATGGTCGTCAGCTGGACGCAGAAGTCCTGAAGACGCTTTGTTGCGTCAATCAGGGCCGCCGCGCCCGGTTGGGAGGGTGTCGTGTCTGTGTGTGCGTGTGGTGAGGTGTTGTGTTTTTGTTTTTGTGTGTTTTGTGTTTTTCTGGTCATGTCAGCGTATGTGCGTCCTGGGGTTGTGTTTGGGGTGGGTAGGAGGGGCTGTCTGTGTGTTTGTGTAGTGTTTTGTGTCGTGTGTGTGTCTGTGTTTTGTGTTTTTGTGTTTTTAGCTTTGGGGTACTGAGGGCACCCCATATAGCTGGCGGGGTGTGGCCCGGCGCAATTTGCACACCTGGCGGGCGTGTCTTTGGCCTTTTTGCATACGTGCGTGCTGTGGTTTTCGCCACATTTTACGCACTTTGGCTCAGCTGTGCACCGGGTCTGGCCGTGGCCGAACCGCTGGCACCGGTGGCACTGTGTGGCAACCCGCTGCTTTCGCTGCAGCTCTACTCGAACCACGAGCGAGCAGCAGCGGGTTACCTTCAGGATGTCCTCCTGGTCCTGTGGGGCCTGAACTAGGACCAGGGGCATTTCCTGTTTATTTTGACGGCTCGCCATGCGGTGCACTATTGCGCCGGGGAACCCTTGTCTTGCGAGGTCGAGTTGGACCTCACTTGGCGAAACACCCGCAGGTATTCCGCGTATCACCACCCTCAGCGTTTTTTCTTCGCTGAGGGTGAAGGTGTGGTACTCCTCGCCTTTGTCTGTCAGTGTCTTTGTCAATAGTCTGTGGTCATTAGGTGTGTTTGGGTATATGGCTATACCGTCTTTAGTCAATTTGGCTTTTGTGTAGTTAATGTTAAGTGTCGTGAGTATTTTTTGTACTTGCGTCCACCGTTCTTGCTTTCGCAAGATTACCGGGGGGACTTGTTTGGTTTTGTCTGTCTGTTTTTGTGTGTTTTGTGGGGTATTTTGTAGGGCGCTTGTGGAGGGTGTAGGTGTCGGGGGGCGCGTGTTTGGTGTTTGTGGTCGTGTTTTGTTTGTTTTGTCTGATTTTTTAAGTCTGGGGGCTTCGTCCTCGCTAGAGGATTCCGCTGTGTGTTTTTTGCGTTTCTCTGTGCGTGTGTGTGTGGGGTGTGTGTGTGGGGGGTGTGTGTGTGTGCCTGTCTGGGGTATATTGTCTGTCATTTGTTTGTCGATAAGTTTGTCGAGTTTTTGGTGTAATTTAGTGGTGTTTTCGTCCGAAAGTTTAATTGTTTTTTGCAAATCGACGATTTGCTGTGTCATGGTTAGTATTTGTTGGTATTGTCGGGTGTTTTGTTCTGTCAGTTCGTGTATTTGTTGTTTTAGCGTCTCGTTTTCATGTTTTTGTGTTTGTAACTGTTCGTATAAATCTGTTGTGGTGGTCATGTTTTTTGGTGAAGTGGAGACTCTTGAAGAGGGTCTTTCGCTGTCTGTATCGTCCATGTATATGTATATGTTCTCCTCGTTTTCGGAGTCCGACATTGTGTACGTGTGTGTGTGCGTGCGTGTGTGTGTGTGAGGGTGTGTAAGTGTTAGTCGTGTGGGGATGCCCCCTTACGGGGGCGTACGTGTCTTTTGGTGTATTTGTCTGTCTAGTATATTGTTTGTCGGGGGTCGCAATTTTAAAGAAAAGTAATGCAAATAACTGATAAATAAGTAAAAACTTACCTGGGCATAACCCCGGCACAGGTACCTGTAACAAAGATGCCGACGGCGTCTATGCTTAAGCCGGGGATTAGGTTGGTGATTAAAAGGAAAGAAAGGGATTCTTACCAGGTAGCCTTAATAAGGCAGGTAGATCTTGCTCGTTGCAAAGCACTTCACTTCACAAACAAACACGTCTGCTCAGCTCGGCTGTTCGCTCTGAACTGAGCGGAGGCAACGAGAACTCTATAATCTCCGACCTTCCAAAACTGTGTTGAATTCCGCACGGGAGGTACGCAAGATTGAAAGGGGGGGATTGTAAGAAATACCCAACCAACTGGACATCGCTTTCCTTGGCATATGGCGCACGAGCGAGCGGGAAATGATAAGACGGCGATGATACGGACGGTTGACAGTGTTGACGTTAAATAAAAAACTTTGTCATTACTTATTACTATTAAAAATAAAGTTGTGTGAACATAAACAGCTGGTTTAACTTGACAAACCATTGCTGGTTAGGCTACCCGAACCATAACACCCCACGTTATTATAGTAACATAAGCGTTTGATGGGTCTATTTCTTATAGTAAGGAAGCTATCTCCAAAAGAACCAATACCATGACGCAAACAATGGGCCATATTTCTTGAATTTTTTCTGTTAACTAACCTTATATCATTATACTCTACGAAAGTGTTCTATCTAACGTGAAAATGTACGGAGTGTTCCATTATAAAAAAAATCTGTTTATTTTTACCCTTTTGCAATATTCGTTTTTGATTTGGACTGCGATTCTTGAATCGTTTGAAAAACAATGACTATACGAATTGATAGTTTTATCATTTTTTCTTACGGTGGTAAATGAGAAAGACAAAATATGTAACCCGCATATGTGTTCCCGTTCGAATATTCAGGAACAGAAGCCCTGATATAAAATTCAGACGCTTCAAAAAAATTCATACATAATAAATCCTGAAGGTGGAGTGCAAAATGTAATGAAATACACTGACATACCTAGCGAGGTAGTACCCATGAAAGAAACCCAATTTGTTACTTCAATATTTAGGCAACACGTTAAACATTCAAAATAAATCACAATTTTTTATACAGTTCACCACACGCACTAAGTAAACAAAACAAAATAATTGTAGAGGCGTTAAAATGTAGCTAAAGGGGGGTTACAGGTTATTCTGGCCAATAACAGATTCAGCATTTTAAAGTTTTTTGCCATTTTCAAATAACTGCTTTAAAGAGAGTATCGTGGTTACGATGTTAATTTTTTATGTGGGTGTTATTAAAATACAATTTCATATATTGGAAAGTTCCCTTCTCTTTCAAAAGGAACGCCTGTTTGTCTTAATACCTTTTTATACAAATGAGATAAGTTTAACAGCCATTATAATTATTAAGAATGTGCAAAATTTAACAAAGGAACAAATATTTAAACAATAAAATATGAATAAACCTACATAAGTTTTTCCCCAAAATTGTACTAAATTTTATAAAATTGTGCCGTGATAATTCTTGCTGTCATGACCTTTGAAAGCAGTAACAGTAAGTTACTTACCCTAAGTTTTGCTATCTTGATTAAAAACTAAAAGAAGCTATTTGAAGTTTTATTTTGCCTCCAGGCCCGTACTTACACTAGTTCTTATTTTACGGAAAAAAGACTATGTTTGTCTCTGCTGAGGCAACTCTTTTATTTTCTGTGAATAATTCTACTAGAATAAAAGGAACATAGCTCATTATGCTCTAAGTGAATTGAAAGCTGAACAAAGGAATAGAATAATAATTTAAATTGTCATGGATATACAAGGGTTCTAAAAGATATAAAAAAAAAATAAAGGAATAGAATAACTTGTGAATTGATTTTCAGTCAACGGAATGTTGATTGGATTGCCTAAGCTCGGCGGTCACATGGCTTGTAAACATTAAATACTTTAGACATATTTTGTGTAAAAGTTACATTTTTCAAAAACTTAGTCTTAGTGTAATCATAGCTGGGGTAAATATATTTTAGTTTTAGTTAACCCTAACCCAGAGATTTGGATTAGGCGTTAGAAAGTAGGTAAATATTAATTTTTGATTTTATTTTGGTTATATATGCCTACATTACCATTCCTACAATATTTACATTGGAATTTAAATAGATTAATTCATGGTAAATGGAAAATTTGAACTTGGTTGCTAGCACAGATTTTTAATATATGGCTGGACAGTGGATATGGTAAGTGCGGGAACAAGAAGGCTTCTGGACTAAACTATATTGCAATTTTTATTTTTTTACATAAATTGTTTAATTATTGATTAACATTTCCTTTCGTCTCTTTGTACCAACAGCTATCCTAAGTCATCCCTTCCTATATCCCTTAGAACATCTTCACATAGCCGTAACAGTTGTATGTGTATGCCTGATTGAATGCCATTGCAGGCAGTATGTTATATTTTGTAAAACATACCTATAATTAAAATTTTATTTAAAAAAAAACGTCTGGCACCATGTATTTTAAAAACTAAAGGCAATGAATAATGAGTAAATTATAAAAAATATTTTGTAATAACTACAATAAAAATTGATATCCACTTTCCTCTAAAACGACGCATTTTAGCGACATGCAATAAATATAAATTTTTTTTAATATAATTTTTTATAATAAAATATACCAATATATAGCAAAAACCAAAGATTGCTTCAGATATTTTTAACGGCCTCTGTTTTAAGTAAAAAGTAAGTAAAATGAAACATATGTTCATATTTGGCTATTCAAAAACCTAGCCAAGTCAAATTATGTAAAAGTTAAAAAAAAAGTAGATTATTTTAAAGAAAATAGAATTTTACTTTGAAAATTCGTAGCTTTTTAAGGAAGCAAAGTTGTACTAAAGTAACTTGATTTAAATAGGTGTTTTTACCCATGGAGACTACTGTTAGGCCCATTTGCTTCATAACACCCTGTATATTTTACACCTTTAAAATAGACACTAGAATAATACTTGGATTTGAGCCGAGACAGGGACAGGACAAATGCCTGGAGTACAAAGAAAAGCCGCACTTCGCTTTTGCAATTTATTAAGACAAGCCAACTTGAGGGTGAGCTTATTGGAAAAGAGTTTCCATGAACCATACTTGAAACTAATCTGACCTGTTGTATTCACAATAGTTATAATAGCACATTCAACAACCCCTAGGTTTGCTAACACCAGTACGGTTATCATGAAAATATCCAGGCCTCACCCATACTATAATTATACCCATATAATTATTTTATAAGCACTATATAGTCTTCTCATATCACTCGTCAGTAGCATCAATATCAATATAAAAAATATAAACGTTTAATTCATGTTTATGTATTTTTTATTTAATTTTAATTTAATTTAATGGAACAAGCAGTAGAGATATTAAGAAAATTACCAAAACATAAAATATTTATTAAATACATCAATTAACAATAACCTAAGACTTTTTCAAAGATTCCAAGGGAACAATTTTTAAATCACTTCCTCCATCACTATGCAATGTTAATCCCATCTCATTAAGTACCTCGGAGCTAACAGTACCTTCCTGATATAAACTGGCAATAATTTTTTGATTTTCTTCATTATTATCACAAAGGTTCCTTACCGCCAGAATTGACCATTGTACAATAACTATTAAATATAAGGAAAATATATTGAATACTATAACACAAATATAATCGACCTATTATTTGATAATATAAAAAAAGGATACAAGGATTTCTTGCATCCATATTACAACAATCTAATATCACAGGTATTAACTCAGCAGTTCTGGCCTGAAAGAGAGAAAACATTCAACAAGGTCTGCAAAAATATAGAAGTTCTCAGTTCGCTCAAAAGCATATAATATATACAAAATATGTTTTTGACTACTATATTTGAAGGTACAATTTTATCATACATATTTGAGAAATGTAAAATCCTGAAACTCGGACTCCTGTGGCTCACACCAAATATGTTGCATATTTGCCAGACTAAAACTAACTAAAACTAAACTACACTTATGTTATTTTATAACAGGATTATAGTTATATAGATGGAATAGATTAATCTCTAATAGTAACGAAGAGTTTACCATAGGCTCAATATGTATAACAGATTCTGTTAACCCTAGTCAACCAAGTCTTTGTCTAATACATTACGTTTTTGACATTCCCTTTTGACCATATTTTCGTTACTATTAGAGATTTACCTATGAAATCTTATCCCTGTAATCCTGAGAAAGAGCTCCATCCAAATATGTAAAAATGTACTGAGTGTTTCATTAAACTGCTTCCAAAAACTGCTTCTATAATATTTTTCTAATTGCAAAAATTAAAGAGATAAGTGATAAAATATTACATAAATATCACTGTAGGCACACAGCTATCAGTTCATTTTGCTTACTATATTGTATCTGTCGAATGTAAGTGATTTCAGTCTTTCTTGAATATTGTTATAATTGAACTCTATTTTAATTCAGTGGCTAAAAATACTGTATAGTCTTACTCTGTTTTTACATTGAAACTTTTCTAGACACTTCAAACAGAAACAGTTTAATTTAGGAAAATAGTTGAAATAAATGATTAATGATGAGAAATGATGATGATGGTAGCGAAGTGTCTTTATTAAACCCGTCCGATTGCTGGCCTGATAATACCTGAATCCTTTCAATAAAATAAGTTTTACTGTGCTGTATTAAACAGCTATTAATTGGCAGCAATAGACTCGTGAAAATTAAAGTGGTCATACTTCAATAAGGATATTTTGGAGACAGTTTTCTAATGCTTACATAGAGAACTTTCATGAAAAATGAGTTTTGAATATATAAAAATTAAAATGGGAGTTGACAACTCTAAATTTTGAAAAAGGATTGTACATATATCATATAAAATATATTTTTTTTTTTTCATAATCAACTGATAGATAAAAACTGGCATTTTTTAAATTTTCCAGAAATTTAAATTTTCTTTGTAATTAAGTATAGCTTTTTAGGTTTTAATTTTTGATACCTACTAAGGTGGGTCGCACACTGGAGCAACAGGCAATAAGCAATAAGCAACTAGCGATAGACAACGGGAAATAATATTGTACATTTGTCTCACATCAAAGCAACATAAATCAAATTATCCCTAACAGTTCCCCCAATAATAGCAAGTCCCCATAGGAGTTGAGAAATCAGAGAGAAAAGATTATTTTTTGAAGGAAGAAAATGCTTTACCTATATAACAAGATATGTGTAATATGTATAGACACACTATATAATATATTTGAATAAATTAAAATTAAAAAATTGAAGTATTTACCAAAATCATTCATTTCATTTGCAATTGCTGCCAATGCCTTTTCTTTCATCTATCTTTTGCTATAATCTGTAGGATTATATCATAAATACATGGGTATTTTTCGACGATTTTGACAAATTTAAAATTCGCTATAGGATCATCTAGCATTTTTCGAATATTATTGCTTGAATGTTACTTCGAAAATGAAACAATCAACATGCAGGTTTATCACTGGCAATATAAATCGCCGAATTTAAGCAACTTGTTTTTACAGGCAACATCGCATTGCTTCAGTGTGCGGAACAACATCTGATCTTTAATGTATTGTAAAAAGGTGATAACATTGTGTATTGCTAGTTGCGTATTGCTTATTGCCCGTTGCTCCAGTGTGCGACCCCGCTAACTTTTTATTTGTCAAGATTCATAAAACTGTAACTATCTCTGTAAGCCTAAAAATAATCTCCTAAAAAAGATATCATTATAAAAATATGACCACTTTAATTTCCACCAGCTCTACCACTGATTGTGACAATGAGCAACTACACAGTTTTTGCAATGTAATGAATATGTAATATTATGCAATAACAAGATTACATAAGCTATACTTCAATATGTTAAGGACAGTTTGGTATTTCAAGCTGAATTATTCAATATAAATATCTGCAATACACGGACATGTGCTCTAAAATTATTTGGAATTTTTGCAATTAATATTACTAATAATTACTGGCAAACACCAAAACGGTTAGGCTATATTGGTATCAGAACATAAAGGCATAGAAGGAAGTATATAAACTTGAACCAAAGGGATCTGATTCTGTTTTCCGAAGGCCAGAGCCAGCACTTGACATTCCTTCAAAAAAGGAGATGAGCTCATAAAAAAACGTTATGATTACTGGAACTAAAGATCAGAACAGATGCGAACGAAGAAACCATTAGATGTTCCCTCCCAGAAGAGAACAAAACAAATGAAATATGGGCATGCATACCATCAAACTAAGAGAGATTGTTGGATTTTTAACGGAACACTGTTCACTATCTACAACAATAAAATACTAAAAAATTTAGTTCGTTTGAGTTACGACTGAGAAGATAGGTTTTTCATATACTGGGTGAAAGTGAGGGCTTTACACACCTGAGATTTGACCCCCTTATTAATTTTTTCTTAAATACACTGGAATTAAGGGAATATGTCCTGTACAAAAGGCAAAAGTCTACTAAACAAATAAATAGATAATGGGAAGCACAATAGCACGAAAATGGCCATAGTGCTTCGGAACTCTTGGGAAAACTGACACACAGGTTTAGGAAAAAAAGAAATAAATTAAAATAATACACAAAGCTCCCCTTTGAAAATAAATAACATTTTCAATGACTGAACATTATTCTCATATTATCCCACAATGTTCTTTTTTAGACGTCGGTTTACTTAACTACTAAAACCTTGCAGTTACTGCTCAAGTAATCATCTTATAATACAACAAACTGGAATTGATTTATTACAATTATATAGTCTAGCCAATGTTGTACCATACACAGGGTGGTTGAGATTTTAAACAGGAAACTGCCTGGAGATAAAACAAATAATTTTAAGCAAAAAGTTTCATGTCATCATGGGTTGTAGAACTCAGAAACAAACATTGCATTTTCTGAAATATCTCTGACAAAGTTTAACGTAGATTGTAGATATATGGTGTCAGTAGGTACCTCTAACAACCTTACAATTTTGCTACTGAGTGTTCTGTGAATCTGACTAGTGCTTTTCATTACCAATGCCAAGAACAAGCCATTTTAGAGTTTTTTGATTGCAAAATGAGATTACCAGATTTCAGTAAAATGAAAATGACTCTAATTCTAATTCATTCTACAAACAATTTATGGAAATTTTTTGTTAAAAATGCAATTTTATACACAAGGTAATATGTAAAATTTAAAATAATTTTGAATATTTTTTCGGGGCTGCACTTTTACAAAATTAAAAACTTCTATGCCAATGATTTTTTGAACATTTGAACACATGAATTTGTATTTAAAATTGTATTTCTAACAAAAAATTCCCACAACTATTTTTATAGAATGAATAGTTTATACAAACATGTTCTTTGAAAAAATGAAAGTCTAATTCGTTTGAAAATGCTATTGGTAATTAAAAGCACTAATTAAATTTGCATATTACTCAATTGCAGTGAAATTTTTAAATTCTTAGCTTATTCACTTAAAAATACACCTGCTCAATGAGAAGAATCCAATTAAAGAGCACAGAAGGGCGAACCCTACAAACATAGTACAATAAAAAAAGAAAAGAAAATCAATAAAAATTTAAGGAATAGGCAAAAACGCAAATAATAAATAGGCAAAATTACAATATATGTATAACTAACCAAATATATTATATATATGACAAACAGACTTATGTTTGAAATAATTCCTTAATATTACGTACAGAGGTATAAAAAATAACACTTTGATTGTTACACCTATAAAGACCACTAAATATTTATAACTGTTCAAGCAGTAAGTGTTGCGAGTAGCCTATAGGAGGATATATATTTGTAGTAATGTATATTAGCATCTTCATAATACAAATATTCGATTGCATTCCTCATTCTGCTTTAGATGTATATTGAATCAGGTATTCATATAGTCAACACTTGTGTAAAGCATATCTTATAGTTTATGCGTGTTATTACTTCTTTAAGTTAAAGTTCCATTCCGTGTGGTGAGGATTTTATTAATGTGGTAGATTTATATAGACTCAAATGTATGTTTCTTTTCCTTTATGTACAAATATACTGCTGTAGTTTTTGTTCAGGTTGTTCTTATGTTACTTTTTTTTAACCGCTTGCCAAATACTTATAAAAATGTGAACTTTGTTACTTACTAGCATTAATAATACATAATTATTTTAAATTAACTCAAATAACTTTAGGAAGGTAAAAAAAACAATAAATTTGTTATGAATCAAAAATTCATATAAGTGGGTCATTTTAACGTGCAGTCTCTTTTCTCAATGTTTCAGTTGTTTTTATGAATTTGTAAGTACTGGGTGTCGATTTGATATCTTAGGACTGTCCAAGATTTGGTTGGAATGATGATAATGTATATTGATGAATATACATTAATTCACTGTGATTGCGTTACAAGGGAGTAGCTTTTTACATTAACAAGGAAATTAAGTTTCGACAAATTCAACCGCTAGGTCTGCTACCTTACCTTGCAATATTTATTTATCTCTGTGTATAAACGGATATGCTTGGGAACGGGGTACAGACCTCCTAAAATGAGTGTTTAAATGAATTGGAAAATTATTTAATTATCAGTTACATTTCAGAATATGATTATGCAATATGCAGGGGTGATTTTAATGTTAACTTCTTGGATAAAGATAGTTCTGACTTTAAATAAATACTTGTTTAAATAAATATAATCTTTCCCAGTTGATTACTAGTTCCATTCGTATAAAACCTAATTCTAGTACTCTCACTGATTATATCATACTTAACTAACAACACTCATATGTCTGATACTGAGGTCATAAATATGGATGACATTTCTGATCATTGTAAAATAAAAATTAGTAAAACTAAATTTGATCCAAAATTTATTATTAAGGTCCGAGATTACAAGCATTTTCATTAAAACAATTTTATTTATGATTTAAACTCTTGTTGACTTTGAATTCTATATAATTTTGAAGATGTTAAATGCCATGATAGAATTCTTCAATGATAACATTCTTAAAATTTTCAATATGCATACCCCATATAAAGCTATTCGTGTTACTATATTACCTGCATCTTCGTTAACTGATAATGTAAAACTCATGAAGAAATAATGTGATAAATGTTTCTTAAAATATAGGCGATATAAAACTGATCGTAATTGGAACGATTATAAAGATATGAGAAAATATGTTAACCATTCGATTAAATTAGAAAAATGGGCATATTTTAGGTCTATTTACAAAACCGAGACAAAAAAATTTTGGGACGGGTTGTGTTATTTAAATATATATATATATATATATAAAAATATGAACATCCACTGATATATTAGATACTACAGTAGTGAAAAGTTTTTTTTGTGAACTAGGCATCTAGTAACTATAATTTAGAAATCTTGAACAAATATATTGATAGTAGGCATCCTGATGCGGTCGCAGATTTTGTGTTTGGTAAAGTTTATCCTGGCGAAGTTAATGTCATATTACATGGTCTCAAATCCAATGCAGTGGGGTCTTATAATATTAATTTAAATATGATTGATCTGATATTTCCAGATTTAACTATCTATTTCGTGTACATCATAAATCAAATGTTTAGTTCAGGGAGTTTTTCCTGACCTTTGGAAAAGAGCAATGTTTTGCCCGTACCTACTGAATGTAGTCACTTTAGACCAATTAGGGGCCATCCATAAATTACGTCACACGAATTTTAGGACTTTTGAACCCCTCCCCCGTCCTTGTCACAGGTTGTCACATTTTTATAATCCCCCCCTCCTGATGTGACGTCACATATTTTTTAAATTTAAGCATGTATTTAAAAATAATCGAGAGAAAACAGCTATTTTCATTATTTACTTTTTTTATTAAATAATCTAATAAAATCAACATAAAGTCCAATATTTTAGATAACCGAAAAAACAAACGACTAGTTAAAAAACAATAAACGACTAATTATGTTAATTATAGATAAAAAAACTTAATTATCTAGTGTCCATGGACTTTGGACCCACTCTTTTATATAGCTATTACTGGTAAATCAGGCACTTCATGTTCGAGAATGCTAAATTATTAATAAATATAGATCAAGTTCGTAGATTTTTATAGTTTTTTATTCACATCTAAATTTCGCGTTTTAGTATTTTAAATTTTAACATGTGACGTCACAAAACTTTTGACCCCCCCTGCCCCTTGTCACACATTGTCACATTTCGGTGATACCCTCCCTCCCCATTTAAGTGTGACGTAATTTATGGATGACCCCTTAGTATATTATCTACTTTATCTAAGGTCCTAGAAAAAGTAGTATATAATCAACTAAATTGATGTTTTGTTCACACTGATATCCTTCCTGCAATTCAGTCCAATTTTCGAACAAACCATGGTACAATTAGTGCCTTGTTAAATATATCAGATGATATTATCAGAGCTAATGATGAAAAGAAGAATAGTGTTATTTAGTACAACTAGATTTTACCAAGATGTTTCAGGCAAATACTTTGGTATTGATGGCAGTGCATTGATGTTGATGCAGAACTACTTACATAACAGATATTAACAAGTCGTGTCTCATAGTGAATTTTCCAGTTATATTTAGGGGTTCCGCAGGGTAGTATTTTAGGACCGCTGTTCAATATTTATATATCTGATGACCAAGTTTCAGTCCAACATGACTCAAAAATGAAGTAGGTATTCTACAACCCATGTTCATATGAAACTTTTTAATGAAAATAATTCAGTCTATCACTTGGCAAAGTGTCTGGATTAAAATTTAGACCAGCTTGTAAATAAAATGTAACAGCGACATTGCAGTAAACTTTCAGGACTAATTCTTCTTGTCAAACAAACAAAAGAGCTAGAGTAACATTTTGATCTATTCAAATGATCCTTTCAAACATTACATGTGAAAATTCCTCATAGTAGCTACTTACACATAAAATTGAAATAAAAAGGACCCGAGATCTGAATATTTAAAAAAATTTTATTTTACCTCATAAAAAATATTCTTTTACAGGAATGGATAGAGTATTCCCAATTAAAATTTTCATGCAAGCTGTTAAATTCTTCACTTTTTTTCTTAGAATGTGCCCGAGTAAAAATCCCGAAACCATTACAGTAGGGTTTTTTTTGGCAGAATTTAGACACAAAATAACAAAAATTGATGTTAAAATACAAAGAACAACCACTGGCTAAGTTGACATTATTATTGTGCCAGAGCCCTTAGGACTTATCTAAATTTAATTACTTAACGTTAATTTCTTCTTTTTCAGAGGATACAGTTCTGAAAAGTTTGTTGCAATATTGGCGTTACACCCTGAATTATATAAATAGTACTGGTTTGAAACTGTTCTTATACTTTACCAAATTTTGCATGTCTTCATTTTTCCAACAAAGATTTCCAATAAGCCTGACCAAATCTGTTTTAAAACCAAATGCTGGATGTTCATTCAGTCCACTGTTTACTCCAAATTCAGTTAATTTTTGTATAGGAGTAAAACAATTGTCATTTTCTTTTCCTAATTTATGAATATTAATTAGTAACACACCAGCATTTATAAGAATATTTCTATTACTCTGTATTTTCTTAAGATAATCTTCATTACTAGAAAGAGACGATAGAATTTCTAGTAAAAGTGACACTTCATAAGCTTTTAATTTGTTCTCTTCTTTTTCTGATATATAAAAAATTGTACTAGCAATTTTCAAAAATTCGTCTATGAATATCTTCTGTACATTTATTGGAAGACAGTAGGATCTTTTTTGGAACTCCATATTCTTTAAAATTTCCAATATTGTTATTTTATTTTCAGTTTTAATATCCTGATATATATTCCAAAAATTATCATTAGATATACTATTTTCTAAGAAAAAAATTAAGAACTCATTTTCCGAATTATTGTAGTACAGGTTTAATACAGTATCAATTAATTCGATGTCATTAATAGGTTGTAGTAAAGAAATATAATAAATTAAAGCAGAGCTTTCATATGTGTTTATATTTGTCTGTAAACATTTCTTAACTCTCTCATAAAATAAAATGAATATTTTCTCTGTTGTCTGTTTATTTGAAGATACCAAATTAGTAAGAAACTGTAAAAGTACTTTCAAACAAATATTTTTTACATCTAGTTCAATAATCAAAGAGAAAAGTAAATCTACAGTGTTCAAAATAATTGTTTCTTCGAGGATATATTGCTGCGATATTAAATTTGAAGTACAATTCCTTAAAAACCTTAAAATTTCTGTTATTGCTTCTAAAACTTCCACATCATAATTTTGTAATCTATTTGCAAGTATTTTAAGCCATTCATCTAAAAAATTAAACACCTCCTTGGAAGCTGATATTCTGAAAATTAAAAACAATAATGAGTTAAGTATTCAGTACTTAGAGAAAAATGATAATAGTCCCACAAATATTTTGTTAATTTATAAGGTAAAACTAAAATGAGAATATATTTTTAATGAACACCAATTTTAAAAATTAATAACATAATTTAGATTGATTTATATAATTCAATACAGTAGAGTCCCAATTATGCAAGGTAAATAAGATTTTTTTCTTATTTAAAAAATATTCTTTGTACCTATTTTGTGCAAATATATAATATTTCAAATAAAAGAAATGGTTATTAAACTCAGTTCAGATTCAGACGTGAAAGCATAGGCTAAAAAACGGTGAGAAAACTCCATTGCATAATTCAAATAATATGGTGTTTAAATAACCAGAAACTTGGATGATCTGGCCCCTTTCCAATAATAATTAAAGACTAATCCATATCTCAGATAAACGAGAAGTTCCACTATATTTGAAATTGCAGTAAAAGTAAGGTACATAAATTAGTAATAAACTGTTGATCATTTACTTTTTTTTTTTCATATTACAATTGACTCAAACATGTCAATGATAATAGATATAGCTCTAGTTTCTGTTAAGATCTGAAATAACAACTGACAGTAGTATAAATGAAAATGGTGATATTTTCAAAAAGAAGCATTTCGAAAATCAAAATTAAATTGGGGTTTGCCAAATTTTGAAACCTCAAAAAGGGTTGCACATATATTTTAAGTTTTAAATACTAAAATTTTGTGATTTCAAAGTACAACCCATAGGTATCAACATACTATTAACTGTTATTTTTTCTCTGTAAAATTACCACAAAAAATTCAAATTATTTAAATTAGTACCGTCAACTGGGGTGATGTTGTACAGTAGGGGTGAAGGTGGTCAAACGGTAGTGTTAAGAAAAGCTCCCTACTCGGTAGGTGGGGGGTTAACGTTTAACTGAGTTGGCGGCAGTAATCGTGAAACAACATATTCTGTTACTCTTGGAACACGGTGTGAGTATGAAGGGCGGAGGTAAGTGAGTCTGTTACTTACGAAAATATTGTATGAAATTTTGACATTTTCATAAATTTGTTCTTATAACTACTGTAGCTACGATGTGGCTGGTGGTATATCAAACTTTTTGTCTGGTGAGTTGCACTATTGTATGAGTACTAGTCATGGAAATTTTCAATTATATTTTTGCAAAAATAGTGGAGTGGGAGAATTTTTACACTGTTGTATTATTCTAGGTGAAGTTGGACACCCCAAAGAATGCCTCTAAAATATAGAAAACTGCTTGGCATAAAGGCGAATTGTAATTACCCTACCAGAAATTTGGAAATGGCAGTAAAAAAAAAGTGAAAAATAAGATTTCATGAAGTGTCAGGGCTGCAGACGAAAAGTGGAATGTTCCAAAATCAACACTTCACAATCACATTAAAGGAATTAAATACTTATGGGGGTGAAACAGTTTTAAGACCAGATGAAGAAAAAATGGTGAGTGAAGGGATTATGAGGGTGGCCTAGTGGAACTTTCCACTGAGTATTAGAGATATAAAATTAATAGTTAAAAGCTACTTTGATCGTAGCCGCAAAATCATAAAAATTTTTAACATGAATCTTCCGGGTGATGATTGGGTAAAAAATTTTCTGGGACAGCATCAGGAATTTACAGTCAGATTGGCACAAAATATGAAACGTGCGAGAGCTGAAGTACAAGTGGATATAATAAACAGTTATTTTGACAAACTTTATCAAGCCCTAGAAAATGTCCCACCCGAAAACATCATAAATTATGACGAAACCAAGTTACCAGTTATTACAAAAAGGGGCTCTAAACAGTGCGATAGGGTGATGAATACATCAAAAACATGCATATCCGTTATGGTAGCTGCGGCAGCTTCAGGCTCTCTTCTTCTGCCATACATAGTTTATAAAGCCCAACACTTATACCCTACTTGGATCGAAAATGGCCCTCCTGGTGCTGTTTATAATCATAGCAAGACTGGTTGCTTCGACCAGTTCGGCTTTGAAGATTGGTTTCATAAAGTAGTGTTGCCTTATTTTTCCAAACATTCGGAAAAATAATTGTAATCGGGACAATTGTCAAGCCACATTTCAGTTGAAGTGATCAACAAATGTAAAGAACATGATAGATCCTTCATACTGCTCTCACCTTATGCTACCCGCCTCTGCCAGCCCTTGGATGTCGCTTACGTCAGGCTACTGAAGGAATCCTGGCGCTCTGTCTTGCGAAATTGGAAAATGACACACAGAGGCGTTTTCTAGAAGAGCTATTTTCCAAATCTATTGTATCAGACATTCAAAAAAGTTGAACTAAATTCTGCCAAGAATATTAAGTCAGGTTTTGCAGCTGCGGGATCATACCTCCCGATCGTGAAAGGGTCCTCAAGAAATTGGCGGATTATACACCAACCCACAACACAGAAAAATGGACGAACTCATTTATCAACTTTTTTTAAAGAAAACATAGTGTCTTCTGCCAAAAACATAAAGGCTAGAGGTAAAAGGCTGAAAATCGTCTCCGGAAGTGTCACATTTTGTGATAATAGAGTAGAACACTCAGAATCTGATGAAGAACTATGGGAGGAAGAAAACAGTAACGATGCTGTGGAAATAAATCATTATGACCAAAATAACGAACAAGGTCAAAGTAGATGTAATATTGGACAATAATTAATAATGAGAATGAATTTGAGTGCAACCAATTCATCCTTGTACAATTTCAATCTACAATGAGAAATTTAAATTTTGTAGGAAATATTGAATTCGTTGAGGGAAACTCTATGGAAGTAAATTTCTTAAAAAAAAAAATCTGACAAAATGGGAATTTATTTTGTATATCCAGATGTCTCTGATAAAGCTCTGGTATTAAATGAAGAAATCCTACGCTTATTAAAAAACCCCATAAATTTAAGAAGAAACCGTTTCGTCTTCGATGAGAAACTTGACTATACTGGAATAGGTTAAAAAGTTTTTTAGTTGTAAATAAGTTTTTAAAGAATATTAAATATTTTTTTGTTATATTTTTATAAGAAATTTAAATTTTGTTAATGACTGATAGTTTTAATAAAGGTTTAATACACATTTTTCAAACTCTATAAATTTATTTTAAAGTAAAACTGAAAGAATTAGTTTTTAAAAAACAATTTTATGTCCAACTTGGGCAATAGACCGTTTCGTAGCTGGATTTCCATTGTTTAAAGCTGTGCCCTACGTCACCCCTTTCTGCCGAGTGAAGTTGGACAACTGTTATCAAAAATATATAAAAAACTAAAAACTAAATACAAATTTTAATTATACCACACAATAGAATACACCTTGGTCTACCTACATGATTTTTTTCAGAATTTTTGACATATCAGACCCAGAAATAGAGTAAAATAATCGAAAAATTCGTCCACCACCACCCCCGTTAACGATACAATAAGGATTTGAAGGTGATTTAAGAAAAAAAATAAACAGTTTGCACAAATTATTTTTAAGTGTACTTACTTTTTTGGAGATGCACTATTAATCCATTCTATTTTAGAAGCATCCTTTAAATGTCCCATAAATTCTCTCAAATTGCACTGTTTTATGTTTGTAATTAATTCTGAGTTTAAGTTAATTATTTGTTCCGTCTCTTTCACTGCTACACAAAACAAACGTTTTTTATCCATTATAGTCACAGTTTTTCATAGAAAATATAGTACTACTATATTTTCTATGACAGTTTTTGGATAATTTAATTTTTGAGGTTAGAGCAAAATGTAACATGTTTCTATGGTGACATGTGACCATCATAGATCTAATATCTAATC
>NW_019417495.1:586083-593747 GCF_000390285.2 Anoplophora glabripennis | reverse complement strand
GGTAGCCTTAATAAAGGCAGGTAGAATTTGCTCCTTGCACTACACTTTCAGTTCCATGGCTAGAAATTGGCCTCAATGATTAAAGTTAATTTCATAATAAATAGCTGGTCACCAGAACGAATTAAAGGACGTTTTACTGATCACTGATCAGTGATCACCAACATTTACGTAAAGCCGTGCGAGAGTGTGGATAATGTAAATCATTGGGATGATAAAATGTCCTCTGTTCTACACAAAAAACCCTTTTACCCCTTTTATGTGAAAAAACTCCCTAAAAGGTGTAATGTCCTCCCATCTGGCAACACTGACAACGAGTGTAGCTGTAGAGATAAGATGGAGACTATCCCCGAATGCAGCTAAGAGCTCGCCCTCTGGCGGTGACATGTGAAACTTGTGAAACAAGGTAAACATTTCTTATGTGCGACATTCCGTTTTGTATTTTATTTAAAACTGTGTATAGTGTTTGCTTTTAAACACTTTTATATTAAAAAAATAGTGTCCGGAAAATTTCAGCAGTTATGGACATTATCTAGGGTTATGGACAAAAAGAATAAATTGTCGAACTATTATTGTTCAGTTCATGGATAGAAGAGCGCCCGAAGTAAGGGCCCTAGCCGGCGGGGCCCAGCCAGGACAAAAGGAGGTCCCACAAAGCGCCTACACCGGCCGCATTTGCGGTAGGGGTAGACGACGGATGGGGCCCACCTACGAAGGCTGTCCAGGCCTACACGAGATGAGGCAGGATAAAGAGGGATGATCCCTCTCGATCCCAAATCATTGAGGCCAATTTCTAGCCATGGAATAATGGCGAACGATAATGTCAAATTACCTTGTCTCGAAGCTTACCGCTTTCGCCGCTTGGTGCGCTTGCATCTTAAAAATTATCGCGGACATTTTTAGGTTAGTATACTATCTGTACCTTCCCGATATATCTACTCAACTCATTATATGTAAAATAAAATTGGTTATTTGCTTGAACTCCAAATCCTTCGCCTTACCGAGCACATCACGGCGGCCTACAACAGAGGACAGTACACTGGTGCTGTCTTCCTGGACGTCGCAAAGGCCTTCGATACGGTTAGCCATTGAATAATGGCGACCTACTTCGTTCACGAATTTCACACAAGTGATTCTTTAGTGACCTTGGATCTTGCCCACCTCAACTGCATGGCCATCCTAGATGGCCATTTAACGTAGTTGTTTATAAGGTCTATGCATTTTACTGATTTAGGTTATGTTTGTGAAAAAGTAGAAAATTTTTTTCTATTTACTAAAGCTTAGTTTTACGTGCTATGGTTCTCTGTATATTTTAAGTGCAAATGATATAAAACGGAATCTTTGGTCACTATAATTTTGCCGCTAAAACGAGTAAGTAATACAGGGTGTCTCATAATTAGCTGCCAACCCTGAACAGACCGATTCTATGATCAAAACTAAGTAAAAAAGTTCATATGAACATGGGTCCGGAAATGCTTCCTAAGGGCACAGGGACCCATTGAAGAGGGGGGAATGGAAATCATTTTTTTGCAATATCTCTCAATCGCGTTGTGATAAATGAATGAAATTTGGTATACACAGCTAAATTTTGATGAGCAATTTGATGGACTAATCCATTTTTTCCACAAGGTCCATTGGGGTGGGTACGGGGGGCCCTTGGTACTTTGCGTGTGTAACTTTTTCATCTTTGACTTTTTAACAAATTGGACAGCAAATTCAGTTTTCCCGAACTGTTTTACGTTAAAATGGTACTCTTGTTTCAAATTGTTATCTTTAACGGTTTCTGAGAAAATCGCTCTTGAATTAATCCCACTTTGGTCAATTTCATAGTAATTTAAACAAAATTATCAAGGTATTCTTATGTCAAAATATTGTCAACCCGATTGCCAATTTAATAATTCTAAGCGAAAAAAATAGTTTTGATCATAGAATCGGCCTGTTCAGGGTTGGCAGCTAATTATGAGACACCCTGTATATCATATCACATCACTGTTAGTATAGATTTGAATGTTTCTACATGTTATGTTTATGTATTAATATTAAAATGAAAATCTTTTTCTTTTGTATTTGGACTCGTTTATTTTATCTAAAACAAATTTTTGATATATTTAATAAATCGGTGCTATCAATTTTTTTTTTGCTTTTCTGCAAGATAGTTATGCATGATTATTTGTTTATAGTTTTCAAAATGCACTGTAGCAAAATTGAATCTGGGGTACAGCTTTTTTCAAGAGTAAATCGAAAATCATTTTTAGAAGACATCAATTCAGATCTTTTTCCAGAAGGAGGCCCGTGTCCTAATCAGGTTATTGAAATTACCGGAGATCCCAAAATTGATAAAAATGATTTGCTGATTGATTTCATAGTAAAATGCATATTACCAAAGAAGTACAACAAAGAATGGAAGGATTCAGCTGCTGTTTTAATCATTACTGAATTTCAAATAAGCATATTAAAAATTATAAAAGTAATCGAAACCCTCCTTAATAAATACAATGTAACCGATTCCAAAAAAGTTGTTATACAGAACGCATTAAAAAATTTAATAATCTTTAACTGCTACAGTTTGGAAGAACTGGAGGTAACTTTTTACTATGTAGAAAAAATTATACAGTGTAATGAAAATGTTAACCTTGTAGTCATTGATAATATAGCAGCCCATTTTTGGATATCTTCCTACAATTTGTCTGATACACCAACCTACTATCACCATTCATTAAAAATGTTTGAAATATTATACAATGTGATTAAAAGCCTTCAAGTGTTACTAATTTTTGTAAGACATGAGAGGACAACAAATAGAAAAAAGTTTAATCATAGAGTTGATTTTAGAATTGAAATAGAAAGAGAGAACCAAAGTTATAAAGCTGTCGTAACAAATTATGATAAACATACTGTTATACAAGTCCCATTCCATTTAAAAACGATCTTAGAATTTTCACCCGCAATCAACAAATCGAGCAGCTAAAATCATCTAAAAATGAGGCTTGCGTTTATGTGTAAAAATAATTTAGTATATTTATAATGTAAAATCTTTTTTAATTTTTTTACTATAGACAATAAATCCACAATTATAGATTACTTACTAAAAATATGAAAAATAAAGTATATTTTACAATAAAACACTTGTTTTCCATAATGTACAGAAGACTTAACAGAAAAATGTTACCATTACAAGTTTTTATTCAATGTGAATTAATAAATTGTTAAGTTCTTCAAACTGCATATAAATTAATAAGAGAACTGTTAGTTATTACTATTTTCTTCATTTTCACTATCTTCTTCACTTTTATCAGAATCTTCTTCACTCAACACCGCCTCTTCACCATGTTCCTCCTTAATTCTAAATCTAAAATTTATATAATGAAATATAAATATGTTAAATCATCAACATAATATACATACTCCTCACAAATTTTTTCTATTTTAACTTGCCCCTCATTAAAATTGTGCCTTAAAGTAGAATCAAGTGACTTATCTACATTGGCAGGGTCTTCAGAATCCCTAATATATAAATAATGAGCATCATATAGTTCTTTTTTTCTTCTATTTTGTAGAAGCTCTCCTAATTTTTTAAAACAGCGAACACCTAAAAAAAATTAATTCATATTATATTTTTCTTCACTAGTAAAATCCATGAAACGAATAATACTGATAATAATTACTTTTTATTTTATATACTAGCTGCTGTGAATTAATTTCGAGGGATTTTGCAGATTTTGATAGTATTGCAAAAGTTTTGTTTTGTTTTTTTATTTTACATCATATAATTAATATTAATATTATTTAAGAAATTTTCATACAAATCTAGTTTCATATGCAACTCATTAGGTACCTACTAAGAGAACAACACACTCAATGTAGCGCGCCCATTGCGCTACATAAGGGTGGTGAGGAAATATGCCCGTTTGATTACAAAGCGACGGTTTAAAGTTTTTCATTTCAAGCCTAATCTGCTAAAGATACTACGAGCCGCCACTGATATAGATTCCGTGTCGAAAGAACAACTAATCTTTTGATGCTATCCAATAATCAATCCAATTTTTGGTATCTTCGTGAGATTGCAAATGCTGCTTAGCCAGGTGTTCCATGGATTGGAACAAGCAGTAAACCGATGGAGCAATATTTGGTGAATATGGAGGGTGGGGTAAAGCATTCCCCACTGAGTTTCTTAAGTATTTTTTGACTGTATGAGCAATATGTGATCAAACATTGTCATGTTGAAAAATAACTTTATTGTGTCTTTGCTAGATTTTCCTTCAATGCAGGGCTGAAACGTATCAATTGTGTTCGGTAGCGTTAACCAGTGATGTTTCATTCGGTCGAAGCAGCTCATAGTACACGACACCAAGTTGGTCCCACCAAATACAGAGCATGAGCTTCGAACCATGAATACTCAGCTTTGCCGTCGATGTTGATGCAAGACCAGGCAAACCCCAAAAAATCCTTTCTATTATGCTGTTGAAACAATTGTTCACATGTGAAAAATTGCCTCGGTTTCAATTCGTATGTTATCCAATTTTCTTGCTTTTGAATCATACGGAGTGCATTTAAACGTTTGGAAACCGTTGTGCAATCAACATTCAACGATTCAGCAAATTCACCTTGCATAGTAAAAGTAAAGTCTAATGACAGTGTTTTGACATGAATATTAGTGATGGGACTACTCAAATGAAAATTATCGATTATATCGATTATGAAAATCTCTCGAGATATCTCGAGTGGTCATATAGAATCATTCGATTATTCGGATACGAATGACAGTGGCCACAGCGTTACTAATACCTGCACTACTCGAGTGAGTGCGCAGATGTTTCGATTGTTCCAACGCTCTAACGAGCTACAACATCTCGAGATAAGACGGCCGAGAGGATAGATGAGACAATCGAATATCACCGCACCGACATACAAGAAAAAAGGTATGCAGGAATTTTACGAGTGGCATCGCGGGGGGTTAGAGCTTTATTTAGCGGGGATAAAAATTCATATGAATGAAAATAATACCAAATTATGTTTTCTATATATTTTTTTTTTCAAAAAAATCCCAAACAATGGACCTCTTTAGGCGGCAACTACTCATTTTAAACACATGCTGCTGAATCACTCAACTGGCAACGAAGAAATTTTGAAGAAATGCCCCAATCCGCGACAGTCATTCATTTACCTAACGTCAACATGTTTCACATATGATTTGGGATAGACCGGAAATTTTCAAAGTGAACTTTCGATTATTCATTCGAATGATCATTCGATTATAAAATTAATTCGAACGGTAACCTCTCGATTATTTAATTCATTCGATTATTCCCATCACTAATGAATATAGTTACAGAAATGTCCGATGCGATATAGCATAAGCTACGCCATCTATTGTAAATCCCTCAAAATTAATTCACAGTCCTAGTATTTAGTTATGATACATAAAAATACTTAATAAAAATATTTTTTACTTACTCTCCGTCTTTATTTTAGTTTCTGACAAATTCAGATTATAATCATTTACAACTTTTCTTATGTATTCTTCCATTTCGTAATAGCTGGGAAATTTCTCATTATTCTTATATTTCTTACTTATGGCTCTGTTAATTTCATTAAACTCCGAGTCTACAAAGTCCAGTTTTTCATATGTAATACGACCACTATATGGATTCTTCTTTAAAAGTTCACAATACTTTGCATAGACTTTATTTAATCTATTTATATATCTGAAATATAAATCATTCAACACACATTACTTAGTAGTAACTAAAGCTTGAAAATATACAGCTTTATGTGTATAACTAACCAAAATTGTAAAAATTACTTATGAATTTTTGAAAAGGTTCAGGAGTTCTAATCAGTTTCAAATACACCGATAATGTACAATATTCTTTAAAATATACAGTATGAATGAGATAAGGCATATACATTTTGATACAATACAATTTGAAACTAGGGGGATATAGATTAAAGTAGAACATGTTTACGTAGATACATGACAGATCTACATTTTATTATTGCTTTGGTTTCTCTAGTGTTATCAACCGAAAGATTAAGTAGAACACCTTATGTATTTTTAGAGCATTGGATAATGACAAAAAGCATCTGCTATAAGTGAAATGTATTAGACATTATCATATAAGATAATCATCTCATCAAATAACTACCTATCTAACTGTAAATATGTCGAGTCCTCCTCATCATCAAAATCTAATTCAGAGTTTTCTAATTGTTTTATTCGCATCACTAATAACTTAATTGCCTTCTCGAGTTTTTTTAATTTTATTCTATGTTCTTCCGATACTTCTATACTTTCTGTATCAACAACTTCTTTTACGTACTGAAATATTTCATTAAAACTGATAACTGCTGTAGCTGGTGATTTTTCGGCTCTAATCATATTCTCCTCCATTAATTTTAAAAAGTTTGAAGATTCATTTAACTTTGCACCACATTTCTTATAATATTTTCTTAATATTGAAAACTGTTTATCTTTTAAATGTTCATATTGAGAATTGACAATGCTTTTTTCACACACTTTCAAAAAATTTTCTAATAATTTGTCTTCTGTTGCAATTTCAGCAGTGGTTGTAGGTTCATTAAATTCATTATTCTTTGGTATATCATTTTGTGATTTATTTTCTTTTCCTGATGAATCCCCTGAACTATTTTCATCAATTGTTATGCCATCTTTTTCTCCATTCTCTTCATCCTCAACCATTATAGATTCTTTAAACTGAGGATCAATTTTCAAAATTCCATTTTGATCAGATATTGCGATAGGATTCACATCTGTAGGAAATTTCAAATGTGCTTGAATAACAGACATTTTATTAATATTGCCCTCAGTATCATCATCTGAAAGAACAACAATGTCTGAAGTATTCTTTCCATTAGATTTTGAAATAACAGATACTTCTTCAACTAACATGGGTTTGATTTTCTGAAAGAAAAAGTTTGTAGCAAGATTAGAATAACATAGTTCGGTTAATTACCTTTCTAGGAGGTGGTTGGACATCTTCTTCATCAGAGGAAGATACAGTAATTATTTCTGACATAATAAATTTATTCCACTTAATAACAAATAATTTATATTTTGTTATTAAACCTTACTCAAATTAATTTTAGTTCTTTGACCTATATACAACACACAAAAAGGTAGCCACAAGTCAAGTCACACACAACACAAAACATCCACTCCACAACCACAAAACAGACTGGAATATTAGTTCTATTATATGTTTTGTGACTAGGCCAGAGAATATACTAGTTGGGCTGGGTTTTTGACGCACAAGTGCAAACTGCAAAGGAATGGAAAACGCTGTTAGACTGGCCACAACAGCCATAGATTTAATAGTATATGGATGGAGTCAAAGCCGACGTTTTACGCATTTTAGCTGTTCCAACATGAACACGCCATTATTCCATGGCTAGAAATTGGCCTCAATGATTTGGGATCGAGGGGGATTATCCCTCTTTATCCTGCCTCATCTCGTGTAGGCCTGGACAGCCTTCGTAGGTGGGCCCCATCCGTCGTCTACCCCGACCGCAAATGCGGCCGGTGTAGGCGCTTTGTGGGACCTCCTTTTGTCCTGGCTGGGCCCCGCCGGCTAGGGCCCTTTCTTCTGGCGCTCTTCTTGCTTCGCCGGCTCGTCTGTGTAAACCCCGGGGGTAGTGTCATGTTTATG
>NW_019417495.1:522909-576598 GCF_000390285.2 Anoplophora glabripennis | reverse complement strand
CTAAGGGCCACCTTAGCAAAGCGCATCCCAGGCTGCATAGCCGCACTACCCTACCCAACCATACCACACATAAACATGACACTACCCCCGGGGTTTACACAGACGAGCCGGCGAAGCAAGAAGAGCGCCAGAAGAAAGGGCCCTAGCCGGCGGGGCCCAGCCAGGACAAAAGGAGGTCCCACAAAGCGCCTACACCGGCCGCATTTGCGGTCGGGGTAGACGACGGATGGGGCCCACCTACGAAGGCTGTCCAGGCCTACACGAGATGAGGCAGGATAAAGAGGGATAATCCCCCTCGATCCCAAATCATTGAGGCCAATTTCTAGCCATAGAATAATGTCGCGGGACTGGTACGACAAAGATTCTGTGATTCGGTTCTGTGGTAAGATCTGTAAACTGTCAAAAATTGCTCCCATCCCATCACTCATCTGTCAACTTCTTGTGGTCTAGTTCCCATTTTTGTGTAATTAGGATAGAAACATCAGGAAATAATCATTTAAATGATTACGTTTTAAGTTTTTAATGAGAAAAAAATAAAATAATATTATTCAATGAACAAATGTGAAAGAAAAAATTAAAAAATTGTAGGACCTTAAAGTTTTTATTAGGTGAGTAAACTGTCAAATATTGCTTTAAATATGTATTTATTTATAATTATAGCTTTAGGATAATCGCTAATTTAAGAAAAAGGTCGATTTCTGGTTTTATTGCACCTCCAGTGTTTTGTGATATTATAACTGTTGAAAGCAGGTATTTCTGTGATATCCTTTATTTAAAGTATATTTCTGTAGTAACCATATTTTTTTACTATAATTAAAATATAAACACTGTTAAATGTATCATGACAGAATATTTCATTTAATACTAACACTCTAAAAAAATAGTTTTAGTAGTGTTTGATTTTGGTTTAATTATTAAACTCCCGAAATCAGCATGGCAATTTAATTTTGATTAAAGATTATGGCTTAGGGAAAATTGTTAAACAGCTGTGGTTGTTTTAATACTAAGGATATGTAAAAGAGAGGAAGTAATGCATTTGGTTAGTTAATTTGATTCTCATATTAGATGCCATTATGATTTTAGTGCTAAATGGAAGTGGTAAAATTAAGTAGATATGTCCAGCTTTTCTCTTAAAACAGGTCGATTTGTAAGGTGATTCTAGTTTGTTTTTATTATTTTGAAGGGGTTCGAAGGTTTAGAGGGGATATGGCATTACCCTGACCCCCCTTGGCTACTCCCTTTTATCTGTAGAAGTACATCAGTGATAGTGTTCAACACACTGACCTCTCTCTGATCGTTTACTCATCATTAATTGGTCATCATGCCAGAACAGCACAATTTGATTAGTTATGTGATCACTTATCAGGAATCATTTTATGTAACATACAATTTTTATGATCAGTAATCATTCAATATAGATAATCTAAATTTAACTTTTTCTGTTGATTTTTTGTAAGAAAAAGAACAAGTAGAGATAGCATATCAATATCACAAACAAATTAAGTTAAATTACGAATAACCATTAAAAAAATATGATGAACAAAAATTCTGTTCAGCCTGATACTGGTCAAATATAAAATTGATAGCTAATCATTCATTGATTAATACCATATGATTTTTGATTTTCCAAGTCTTGACTTTATCAGAATTTCAGTTAGTATTTCTGCAGATATAACTATCAGTAGTACATACAGTACGCGCCTAAGTATGGAATAAATTCATTAAAAACGAAACAAATTTTTTTGGTCATTTACTCGAAAACTTTCCTATGTAATATGGCAATATTTTAATACTGTTGAATCAACAATGAAACAATCTTTCAAAATCAAGAAAAAAAATAGGGGGTTGCAATTTAAAAAAAATGTCGATGACGTCATTACTCGAAAACAAATGACAGTTGAAAATCGCCTTTTATGCTAAAATATGTATTTTTTTAAATTAAAAATCGACCTGTTCGAGGATTTTTCCCAAAAAAAATTTGTTTTGTTTTTACTGAATTTATTTCATACCTTAGGCGCGTACTGTATATAAAAATAATATCTAATATGAAAACTAATTGTAAGTTTAATAAATTGATATTAAAAAGAAAATAATGTACTTATATTTATCAAACTCTCATATTTAATACAAACGTATAATGTTTTATGTTTGTATTTTTACTTTACTTTACTTTACTAGTGTAGTTAGTTTATTTCAAATTTTTGTTTCATCAGTATTTGCTATTTATTTGTTTATTAATAATTTAGTTTTTATTTTAACAGTAGAAATAAACAATGATGAAAATTATTTGGAATAGGAAAAATAAGATGAAGTCTGGAAAAATCGTGATGATTCATATTTCAGAATATGTTTTTGCATAATAATAATATAAATAAAATAATAAATTAAAATAGATTTCTTTTAGAAACCATCATGAAGAATGAAATTTTGGAAAAAGAAGAAGTCAATGTATTTAACTTAATTTTAAAGCTACGCCAGGAAAAATTGTTAGTGAAAATTGAGAAAAATAATATTCAAGAAATTAATGAACTTATAAGAAGTAAAACACATAACATTATCAAATCAGCATGGATAACTACAAAACAACGTTTGTTGCTGTACCAGAGGGTAGTAAGTTCAAAAAGTTACCAAAAAGTGGATTATTTACTTAACTCAGAACTTGTTGAAGCAAAAAAGGCACTGGGATTTCAGGTAATTGCACACCTATAAGTTTGTTGACATTGTTTAATTTGGTTGTAATATGTGAGAATACATTTTTGTTAAACCAATTTTTGAATTTACGAAATATGTCTCAGAAAAATGGATGATGTTCAGTCAAAATTGAACTAAACTTTGCAGGTTTATGTTTTTGAGTATGTTCAATTCTGAATCACAAAAAAATAAAAAAAAAATCGGGTAATTTTACAGAAGAATAGAACTAGAACTATGCATATTCTTTAATAGATATTCTGAAATACATAAATTATCCGAACTCTTTAAAGGCATCTATCTAGTAAAATGTCCAATTTTACTTAAGTGTTACTCAAATATTGCTCAGTATTACTCAAATATTCTCAGTATTACTCATTTATTGCTCAAATTTGTGTACTAAATCACTCCTAGCAGTTAAGTCTTGGGAATATTTTTATGTAATTAAGTACAGATTTATGTTAAGAGTATAAAATAAATAACTGTCAGTTATTTTTTTGGAAATATGTTGTGCATTTTAACTTCTAGTTTTGCAGAACAATGAGATAAAAAAGAATTATAGTAACTGTTCAATTTCAGTGGTTAAGAGAACAGTATCCAAATAATTGAGTAGGATTTGGGTGTCGCTTTACATGGCTTCCATCTTCTCCAAATTAGCCATCACATTTTTTTGAGGCTAATTATATTACTACGACTATAACTATAGCAACTAATAGTTAATAATAACTTATAATTCCGTCTTATTCGATATTCCTGTTTTTTAAAATGTTAAAATAAAAATATATAATTTCAGAAATAATAATTTTGTAGCTATCCCTTTTAGGTTATGATGTAATAATTACTTAATTTATTATAAATTGTTAATACTATTTTGTAATAAATTACATAAAACCATCTTTCTAATTGAAATGCTTGGTGTTAAGATTACATGTTATTATTATCTTTGATACCTTATAATTAAAAATGACGGCACTTAATATATTAAACAATGTTTTTGTTTTTTGTTTTTTGCTTAAAACTGCACAAAAATTTGGAATGCATCATAAAATTTCAGTTATTTTCGCTGGTATAAAAGTTGCCGGGTGAAACAGATTAAATCTCTCGTATTCATACAACGGAATAATTTTTCAATTATAAACTTTTATCATGAGTAGTTTACTGACCTTATTACAAGTAAATAAAAAATCTTAATTTCTGAGCTACTGCTAAAAATAATTTAATTTTTTTGTTTCAACATCTTGTAAGTTTTAAATTGTTAATAATAGACATGGGTTTGCAAAGAAAAAATTATGCAACATTTTTCACCTGAATTTTTTACATGTATCTGCTTTGTATAGTAAAAAGTACAGTAGTTCAGTTTTAAACTTTGGACTTTAATTTTACCAGTTTGCCCAAATAAAAGATATTTTTATTCCGTAGAATGCATTAAAAGTAGGAAATTTGTTGCACGTTCTGAGATCACAACCTGTTCAATTAGCAAAATGGCTTATTATTGGAGAACACATGGAGGAGTCACAAAATATTTCTTTATTATTACAAAGCATTGCAGTTGGTTTGTATGGATGTTTTATTTTTCCTGAGGATACAAAATTTATGCTAACTCTGCTCTATGAACTAGCTAAACTACAGCTGCTAAGTAGCGATAACCCTCGAAGGTATGTGTAAGGTGAACTATGTGTTTTATAAATTCATCTTAACTATTTTAGGATAATTAAACAAAGTACATGTTCTTTCAAACACCTGTACTTTTTATTCCACGAGGTTTTCCAGCCAGCAAAATTCTTTTTAAATGCTGCCTTGGAAATGCCTATAATAACTTTGATGTCATGTACTGACTACTATTTAGATGTTGATCCGGAAAAAACAATCATGAGGTGAGAATAGCATTAGATATATGTATACAGGACGTCTACAATGTAAGTGCCATATTGTCCAATATGTAACAGAATATCGCAAAAGTTTCATGATGCAAAGGTCTCACGTTCGAAACAAGCACATAGAAAACCAATCCAAATGTCTTATACATGCTGCAGATTCTCAGTTGCTCTTCATGTTCAATTTCATTAGAACGCAACATTTTTATTTGACCCTCTAAATAATAGTCTAAAGGTTTTATATCTGATGATACAGGTATGCTAACAATGCAATCCATTTGTTTCAATTCAAGGTTTTTAATATTCAATATAATTAATCATTTTGACCCATTAGTGTTTTGGGAGGTACATATATACAGGATGTCTCTTAAAAACCGCCACAAACTATAACTTCGTTATTTATAGTCTGGTTTTAAAAAACAAAAAATTAAATGAAATGGCTCTAAAAACACTATAGAGGGAGCCTGTTAGAGCTTATTTACTATTTTTTTTTCTGAAAAGTGATAGTCAACTTTTTTTTTTCAAATGGCAATATAGTTTTTTTTAGTTATTATTATGGAGATTTATTTTCTGAATCCAACGATGTATATGAACTTAACTTCTGTAAAGCATTAATTACAGAAAAGACGACAAAATATTAGCCGATACCGCAATCGACGCCCTGCCACTAATTCACGACAAATGTATTTTAACTAATCATCTGTGCCATGAAAAACAAAAAATAATACAACAAAGCAAATAAAACTCGAAAGAGAATTTTGTAGTTAACAGAAAAGAAACAGTGCGATGAATATCAATTAAAAGAAAAACAATTTAATTAAATACATTAACCATTATACAAAATTCAACACGAAATAACATTAGTTGAACACAAAACACATTAAACGAAGAACAAGAAACACAAACCAACTAAAGAAACAAATTGTAGCCGTCGTTCTCTATCGTTTTCCTCTAATGCCTGTACTTTTTGAGGAATGTATGGCTTGAATTTGTGCTTTTTCAGTACTGCATGTACCTCTAATATTGTTAGAAATTTCCTGAATGGAAGTTCTTGGGTTTTCTTTAATATTAAGAATATTGAGCTCTATGTTTTCATTAAATTGGCATTCTTCTTGTTTTAATTTCTTAAAAGCACCATAGTTTCTCAAATTTTCTTCAAGGCTTACAAATCTACGTGGTTCTGGAATTTCTCTGTGAGTTCACTGTAAAGGCGGACTCCTGCACCACGTTTTTTATTACACCGAAAGTATACCTGAATCATGTCCTATTGATTATTACTCATATTTTGCACTGTTGAGCTTATTTAATAAATAACCTACTGTAAATGACCCAGAAAGAGTATAATGCGTAAAAAACTGGGACACGAACGCAAAAATGACATTTACTTGCTTTGTTGTATTATTTTTTGTTTTCCAAGCATACATGATTAGTCAAAATATGTTTGTTGTCAATTAAGCGACAGGGCGCTAATAATGCGGTATTGACTAATATTTCCATGTTTTTTCTGTAATACATGTTTCACAAAAGTAAACTTTACATATATCATTGAATTCAGAACAGAAATCTGCACAACAATAAATTAAAAAGAAACCTATATTGCTATTTGAAAAAAAAAGTTGACTATCGCTTTTCAAAAAAAAAAAAATAATACATATGCTCCTATAGGCTCACTCTATAGTGTATTTAGAGCCATTTCATATAATTTTTTGTTTTTTAAAATCAGACTATAAATGACGGAGTTATGGCTTGCGGCGTTTTTTAGGAGACAGCCTGTATTAATAGGTTTGTCATGCAGATTATTGCCAGCTGAGCGATGAGTATTACGGGATAAAATTATTTATGTACATGGACCCATGTCTTTATACCTCGGGTGTCGAATGCTGTTAATTCCAAGAAAATGACATAGGGGCCTTGTAATTCTGTCTCAAAAAATATCATACGTACTGTAACTGTTGAAGTATTTTATGCGATGTTTTAGATGCATTATTTTGAATATAAAGAGTGTCTAATGTCTAGTCTTTTGTTTGCATAGCAATTTGTTGTTGTGGTTATTTTTCAGGGCAAAGAATAACACTTTTAGTGTTATCTAAAACAAGACATGACACAAACAAATGAGTGGTAAATTTTTTTTTATATATTTGTTACAATAAATATGTTGTACATATATTAATGACATGTAATATTCACATAGGGTAAACAAAAAATATCCCAAAAAAAAAAATGTCTACAGTATAAACAACTAAAAAACATAATAACTAACAATGACTTTCCAATTAACTGGCAACTGAAAACTTAAATCAACAATTTAATATACCTAAAATATTAACAACTGACAATTTGTGGAAAGAGTGCAGTTTGATAGACAATAAAAACAACGTAGACAGAACCAATGGAATATTGTTTATTCTGATACAACTGATGTTTATTATATTTTTGCACAAAATAAGGTGATGTTTCCAGAAATAAATTATAATTACATAGTTGTAAAGGCAAATATTACTATAATTTCTTGTATTTTGTATGTTTTGATTTTGAACTTTGGAAAGTTTCATACAAACTGTTTTTTCTCGAAAACTGTTTAGAACTCATGTTCATGGAACTTTTTTGTATTTTATTAGACACTTAGACTGTGGACACCCCTTATATATTTATGTATATGCAGTAAAGAGAAAATATTCATTATTTTGTCACTTTACAGATACAATCAAGATGACAGTGAAATTGGTAACACTTTTAAAGATGCAAGTGAATATAGGAAAGAAGTTATTGCTAAACTGGTTCGGTTTACTAATATCTTTATATCGTCACTTTTAGAAAATGTGTACAGTTTTCCTAAATGCATTTCGTGGATTGTATACAACGTTTCTAAAATTATAGAAAAATCTTATGGCTCGAAAGAGGCGAGTCCACAGAGGTATTTTTCTATTATTCCCTAACGACTATTTGTTTTAGGCAAATAATATCGTTGCAGAGTTGATATTCACCTTATACATTTGTCCAGTTATCGTAGATCCAGAACAGTTTGGGATATGTAATGCTCAAGTAACTGATATCGCAAGGCATAATTTGATACAGATTGGCAAAATTTTACAGAGTCTTGCGCTATATAAGTACGAACCTACTGACTCTAAATATGCTGATCTGTTCGATTTGCTTGATAAGAACAGAGTCAACAACTTTTTAGAATTACTGTTTTTTGATATGGATAACGAAGAACCGCCTATTGATTCATCACCTGTCGTAATAAGAGATATGATGTTGTTTACTGAACTGGAACTTAATAATCTGGTAATTATTTATAACTACATAATATAAAATATCATATACAGAATGATTCGGTTGTTTTTCTTCAGAAGAGAGAGATTATCAAAAAATTGTGATAATTTGTTATACAGGGTGCAATTTTAAGTGGAGAACAATGTTTTAAAGTTAAAAGTACATATTCCCCAGAATACTAATCTGAAATAAAGTTTTTTAAATAAAATATATATCGACGAGTTGTATTTAGTTTTTTTATGTTGACAATGGGCAGCTCCCGAACTCGCTTTGCTTTTTTCATGAGCTATTCGTTTTTACTGGAATTGAAATAGAATTTGTAGTGTTGTGTTCTATTATAGCCGTTTTACACAAAAAAATAATTTTTTTGACTGAATTATTTTTTATGCACTAAAATTTATTCAAGAACAAAAATTTCATGAATTTCGTTGTGTAAAACCGCTATCAAGTTTAATTTTATAGCGAAATTTAAAATGGAACCTATTTAGTGAAGTGTCTTGTTTTTTTTAGTAAAGGATATAACTTTCATGGGCATGCTAGGGGGGGGGCAGGGGTGTGTAATTTAAAGCCACCCCCACAGTGTCAAAGCGCGTATGATGGTTTTGTGTTCAAAACTGTTGAAATATATTCAAATTTTGTTTAAACGTAACAAAAATTAAACGAATAAACGAATTACTTACCAATAGACGATATGCTCTACAAAATTTGTTCAAAGTTGTTTCCATGTGCTAATAAATATGCTTCCAAAATAATGATCAAAATTTTGCCATCAAAAACACCACATCACACATTCACTGAAAACAGTTGCTAGAACCAAGATCTCTGTACAGCATGATGATTTGCATCACACAAATAGTGAATGTTGTGAAAATTTAGTATGCTGTCTCCAGTAAAACACCATTCATCCATAAAAAGCACCTTGCTTGTAAAATCCGGATCTTGTGTTATTTAATGTCGAAACCACTGGTAAAATTCCACACTGGGTTGGAAGTCATTGTTATTTAATGCCTGAACCCTTTATACATGAAAGGGGTGTAATAATTGTTCCCATAGTATACGCCACAAGGTACTATTAGATACACCCACTTCTCGGCTAATGTTGCGAGTAATACTGCAACACAACGCACGTGTACAAGATGCACGGGTCTGCTTACATTTATGGTTAATTTTCTTAATTAATTTTCTCAAAAACGAAAGCATTTAAACCATCAGTTGCTTAATAAAAGTTGCTGATTTTCCTGCCCTCTTTCACCATTTTCAAGGAACGCACTTATTTCAGAAACACCCTGTATACTGTTACAGCATGCTATAGCTCCCAAGTGGGTATGTGCTCGTGGCTAGTGCGTGGGTGTTTGAGATTATATTAGCCTGTCCAGCAGTGGGGTATGTAAATTACAAAAAAACGGTTAAAAAAATCAGTTTTCATGACGAAATTTGAAAAAACAAACTTATAAGTGCTTTTAAAGACCAAAAGTAGCTTCCATACAGGGTGTTAAAAAAGAGTAAAATATTTAAGGAGGTAATAGTATGAACCAAAATAAGCAGAAAAGTCTCAATAAACATGGGTCCGCAAAGTAACGGTTGCGGAGATATGGAATGTTTTATGTTTTTTAGCCCCTTTTTTTATTTTGCAAAAACGTTGCGTATTTTCTTATAATAGTTGGTTGATGTTTAGTGAAATAAACAGTACGTATTTGACAGTTGTTCTCAGTGCACAAGTTTTCTTTCGCTATGGCTGGTTACTCTAACACAGAATTAACAGACATGCATTTCATGTATGGTCGTGCTAATGGGAACGCCACCGAAGCGCGACGTCTTTATGTTGACGCTTATCCAAATCGCCAGATTCCTTCACAAAGCATGTTTGGAAGAATTTACCAAAGATTGCGTGATACCGCTTCCTTGAGCAAACAGTGTCATTTATCCGGAAGACCGAGGTTGGTATCCACTCCTAGAGCAGAAGAAGAAATTCTAGCACTGGTAGAGCAGAATCCAGGTACGAGTGTGCGGAGAATATCAGCCGAGGTAGGAATTAGTGGTCCTCTTGTTTGGAGAATCCTTCACGAGCAACTGCTTTATCCATACCATGTGCTACGAGTACAGGCCTTAAATCCAATAAATGATCATCAAGCACATTTGGTTTTTTGCCGCTGGTTTCTACGTCATGATGCTGAAGACCCTCGTTTTCTTGCAAACATTCTTTTTACTGATGAGACCGGGTTCACAATACGCATATTTGGGCCAACGAAAATCCTCATGCTCTAATAGAATCTGGACATCAGGCACGTTTTTCATTAAACATTTGGATGGGTATTGTAGGTGACAGGTTTCTAGGTCCTGTTGTTTTACCAAACCGATTAACAGGCGCTGTTTACCTCAACTTTCTGCAGAACACACTGTATGAGTTTTTGGAAGACATTCCTTTGAATCAGAGGCAACAAATGTGGTTCCAGCATGATGGTGTTCCAGCTCATTTTTCCATGGCGGTTAGAGAGCATTTACACCAAACTTTTCCACAGAGATGGGTAGGAAGGGCCGGACCTGTTTTATGGCCTCCAAGATCGCTTGATCTGAACCTTCTAGATTTCTTTGTTTGGGGATATTTGAAGACATTAGTTTATGGTACTCCTGTAAATAGCCTGGAAGAGCTGCAGCTACGGATTAATCAAAAGTGTCAAGAAATCCAAACCAAGGAGGGTGTTTTCGAAAGAGTTCGAATATCGTTGAGACGAAGATGTCGTGCCTGCTTGGAAATGGACGGTGGGCACTTTGAACATCTTCTGTAACTTTGTTTTTTGTTTGTTAAAAGCTTCCTTTGTCGGTTTATTCCTAATAAAATAAAATGTTTGAAAAACGAATAGTGGTCCATATCTCCGCAACCGTTACTTTGGGGACCCATGTTTATTAAGACTTTTCTGCTTATTTTGGTTCATACTATTACCTCCTGAAATATTTTACATTCTTTTTTTAACACCCTGTATAATGACCTCCTTTCCAATTACACCCTGTATATGCTCTATTCAAAAAACGTTTACTAGTTGGGAAGTTTTATAAAAAAATATATTCTTCATTTTTCAGACTTACCATTGAATTGTAAAACGTTTTTCATTTTCATAAAGATATTAATTTTTTAAATGTGTTTTTTGTAGTTTAATTTTATTAATGTGATAAAGAGTAGAAAGTGGGAGATATTGGGTGTTTATATTATAAAAAAAATTGTAAATTCTCTTGCGCTTCTTGTAATCCTGTTTATTAAATTTAAGTGAGACCCTAAAATTTCTTTTCAATGTAGTTATTTATTAAGATACATTAATAAATAATATGCTTTATTGGAAACAGTCAGATTAACAAGAAACTTTCTAGTGCTTTTTTTATTGCAAAATGAATAGATTTAGAAAAATATAGCACATCCATTTTTATTTTGGAAGGATCTACCCCCATTTTTTACCATTAAAAACATATAAAAATTTTAATGATGGAATATTGTGTTTGGAAAATATTCTAAAAAAAAATTAGGACTTGTTAACGCACCTTATTTCCAAAAAGTTACTACTTTTTAATAATCTGCCTATTCTTAGGATAAAGAAAAACATTGAACCGCCTTGTATAGATTTAAGGTAATAAAACTATTTTTAGGTATCTATTCTTCAACGAATTCAATTGTCTTTGAAACAGAATGATAACTTTATTAAAGATGACGAAGAAATCGAAGAACAATTGTCATCATTAAATTTATCAAGAGATAATTCTCCCAAGTCTTCGAGACTAACAAATAACGAAGATAGTGTTCCAAAAAAGCCTAATTTCTTTTCTTTAGGTAATAACTTAAAACGAATACAAAGGTTTTATTAATTCAACAATCTTTTCTGTTTTAGGTGGAAAAAATCTTATACCTCGGTCAATTTCAGAAGAAATAAAGACTCAATGTAATATAGTTCTTATGTTCCCAATGAACCAGGCACAGGCAGATCCTATTGGTTTACTGCCAGAAGAAAAGATATTAGACATGAGTATGCCTGTAAGAAACGGCGAAATTTTTGACGGTGATCCGCCGAAGCTAGCTTCGAGCATGCCGGGTACGCCAAATCAAAACGGAGATATCAAACAATCATTTAACTTCCAAGACGAAGGGTCTATAGGAAACACATCCGATAACTTGGAAGCTATATCGGAAGCAGCCAGCAATCACTCTGTTGACAGCAGTATTGAGTTAGAGAATGAAGATCAAAATGACAACCTGTCCGATATGGTGTCTGCTAATGTTTCTGGCAGAGGCACTCCAAATATCTCCGGTCGCGACACCCCCAGCTCCCAAGTATGTGAAAATGATGATCGTGCCATGGCCGAAGCAAGACAGGCAGATACTACCCAGCCGCAACAGAACATCAGCAGGCAAATTCGATCGGAAATCGACGATAAGTTCTGCAAATTTGAAATTAAGAAGCTGCTGGAAGGCGATGAGACTATCTCGATTATTTCGGAAACTTGGAGCACCGATGTTTTGGCTTCAGATAATGAAACCATCGATGCCGGAGATTCGAGGAATGAACGACACAGTTTACAATTAGTGGAACAGGCAATACAGGAGGTTCCATCAGCGAATATGTTGGACATTTCGGAAACACAGAGTGAAAGTGCTTGGTCTACTGATGTGATGACTTCAGATACCGAGCGCTTGACTGAGGTTGATAACGACGATACTGTTAGTGTCGCACAGTCTGACGACACTAATAGTGTTGCTAGATCTGATGACACGAGGTCTGAAACTGACGAGATCGGCGGAATTCGTAGGCTGTCCAGTTCATCCAGTTCTTATGCCAGTAACGTTGCGACAACAGGCAATCAGAATTACGTATCTACTGTGACGGTGTCTAGCTCAACTAATTATATCAGTTCCAATAACCCCTTTTTGCCTACTAGCAGTGCGAGTAATACTGTAAACTATTTACCAATTTCAACGGCAAACTCTACTACCACAACTAGAAGTGCTACCAATTACGTTACAGCAACAAATATGCAGGAGTATAAAAAGATGGATATTAAGAATGATAGGATTAATGGCAAAATTTACCATACCGAACACACAGATAATAATGCGAATACAGTATTTAAATCGTTAACGTTGAATAATTCAGAACATTCATTAACATTTTCCGAATCCAATTCTGATATTAAAACCTCCTCCTTTAGCTCGATGGCCTCGACAGTTACAACAGTTGTTAATAACGGCGTGCAAAATTCATTTTTGAAGGAGTCCGATTTGAATAATGTTGCTGGGCCTAGCGGTTTAAACAAGAAACCTCTTAATTTAGTCGAAGCCGAAAATGAGTATATAAAACAAAACCGAAACATAAAAAAGTACGATGACCGATCGAACGAAATTTTGCTTAGCAACTGCAGTTTGAACTCCAGTTCTAGTGGGAGTAGCAGTAACAGTTTCGATAACAAGAACTCACACACTGAAACGTCTGAACAGTGGGAGAACAAGCAGTGGCTGAATAGTTCCGGCAGTAGTCTGAATGTTACTCTAACCCCATCGGAAAGTACAAGCGAACTTTCCGTTCTTAGCGTTAACAATATTTCTAATCCAGTGAATATTATAAATAAAAAATCAGTAACCCTCCTTAATAATAGGATTTTAAAACCCTCGGTATCAACTGGTGCAATTCCTAAGAGTATTAGCTTTGATATGAGCGCTGATAAAGGTCTGGATGATGACAGTAGATCTAAAAGGGGAGGATTCTTTGGGAAACTGAGAATTGGCTTTAAAAGCAGAAGTAGAGGGAAGGCGTTTAGAAATCAAGACGACTTCAAATTGGAAAGCGATGAGTTTGGATTGAACAAAAAATTGGAATCTCCAATGAAAATTAATAATAATTCAGGTAAGCAGGATGATAATTTCAGTGTTTTGGGGTAATAATTCTAATATATTAGTTCATTTTTTAAATTCTTTTTTGTTTAATTGTCGACTAAATTGGTTTTTATTTTTTTTAATTAAGTAGACGGAAATGATGAGAGCAGATAATATACAGGGTGTAATCAAAATATTTGGCCAAACGTTTGATCCCGTAAATTGATCAAGGAATTGGTTATATTGGAAATTAGGAAATAATACAGAAATTGTAAATTTTCTAAATTGTTTAAGAAATTGAGATTCTGATTTTTAGGATCTTTAATATCTAATCAATACTAACAATTTTGGAAGTTTATTGTAAATATTTAAAAACCAGGTTACATGTACAGGGTGTGGTAGATTAAGTGGGGAACAGTTTTGTAAAGTATGTGTTCCCCAGAATACTAATCTGAAATGATTTTCTTTCAAATCAAATAGATGGACGAGTTACAATTGGTTTTTTAAATTATATACAAACAATTTACTTTGGCACCACTGAGTAGTTCCCGAACATGGTTGTAATTATGCGCTTCTCAGTGTCGCCTGATGTTACCTTCTTAAAGTAACTATGATATTAACGGATTGGCAGATAATGAAACTATAATGGAAAATAGTTTCATTAAAATAAATCGCTTATGTACGAATTTGCGACGTGTTATTTTAAAGTTACCTTACTTTTATTATGTTTGGTACACATTGACATAAAAAAATTGGGCCCTTTTTTAATGAATATTTTTGCATGGTTTATTAAATATTAACTAATGTTGGTATGTGGATAGGTATACATTACTAATTATATGTAAAATTAATTTATGTTTTGTTGTGTTTTAAAATGTTTTATAAAATGTTCATAACAAAAAAGAAATAAAAATATTTACTAATCTGATAAAAGACACCGCAATTTCCCTTATGGAAAATCGGTCCCGATCAAATGGTATGAAACTTTTCCAAATGATAGTCCTCAATGTGTCGATCAAAAAAGTTCATGGGACCTAGGTCTAAAAACTACTGTTCTGAAGCTACAGTCTTCTGAAGTTATCGAACCCACGTGCTCGATGACCATCAATTCCAATGATTTACGGGCGAGTAATAGTAAAAATTTCTTTATAAACTGACCAAGCTGGCTGTTTCTTGATGTATTTTCGTGTGCTGAATGCGAATCCGTGGTCAAAATAGCTGTATCATCTTTCATTCTTCAGAAAATCGGTGAAGCACCTACTGAAGAACAGCGATAGCGACACGTACTGCTTGAGCGACATCTTATGTTTTTACGCATGCTGAACACTTATTCGTCATCAGCATATCTGCAGCATTCCCCAGTCTTCAGAAAATAGCTGAAGCACCTTCAGAAATCTTTAAGCAACACAAGATATCTCACGTTTTAACACATGCTGAGCATTTATTCACCGTCACAATGGCTGCAGCATTCCTCAGTCTTCAGAAAATCGCTGAATCACTTTCAGAAAAGTAAAAAGTTTTAGTGACGAGCATCGCTTGAGGGATACAAGAATCGATATGATCATTATATCATTATATCAGTTATATCTTGCAATAAATCAGTTGGTCGAACCTAAAGCCTATTGGACCGAATCTTTAGCTGCTTGAATTTCAAGAAGTCTTGGCTCAATAGGCCTTAAATATTCAGCATGCGTTTAAATATAAAATAGCTTTTGCCGTTCAATCAGTAAATATCGCTATCACTGTTTTTCACTTTTCTGAAAGTGATTCAGCTATTTTCTGAAGGCAGGAATGGTGCAGCCATTGTGACGGCCGATAAATGCTCAGCATGCGTTAAAACGTGACTTTAATGCAGCAAAACAAGAATGGACGAATGTGTTACCTGCTTCATTTTGTTACAGTTATTTTAGTTTTGAAAAGATTTGACAACTACGCTTGCCATAGCTTCCAATGGGGTGTTTGTCACCTTTTTAGATATTAACAGAAACATGAAACATGTATAAAATCAATGTTATCTGGAAAATAAAAAACTATATAAAACTAAAACGAATTTGGTGAACAGCTGTGAATTGCTAAACCGTGCTTTAATTGCGCCATCTGTCAATAATGAGTTCAACTAAAATCTCATACCACTTCTCTTATTTACCAATAGGGAGATGGAGAAGTTATTTAAAAAAAAGTTTTCTGTAATAACAATGTAGTATGTCAAGTTGATTTAATTAAAATTTTCTAAATGAAATATAAATTTGGATAAAGAATTGTAGCAAAATTGTTTATACAGTTCACATTAACTTTCATTATAGAATAATATTCAGTGACAAAACGCTTCACATTTTTTTGATGCAAAGAGCACCTTGGGTATGTGTTCATGGCTGGTATGCATAGTTTTTTAAGGTTCTAGCCTCTCCAGCTGTTTAGTATGAAAATTACAAAAAAAATGTGGGTTGCACGATAGAATTTGACACACACACACAAGAGACATGGATTCCTAAACGTCAATCTTAAAGGTAGTCTATGTATAAATATAACGCTAAAATTTATGCCATGTGTTATATTTGTTTGTTATTGCAGTTGCATTAGTCCGACTTCATTGTTTGAATTTTATTTTCATAATTTTTATTCTAAAAGTTGGTAACCTTAAATTTGATCGACACATTAGATACATAGGATAAGAGAGTCCGTCTAATTGCTGACACTGCCCACAGTTTTACGGGAAGATAGGCAGTCCGTGGCACGGCGACAGCGTGATCAACGTCATTTGATCTAAGAAAGCATGCCTTAAAATGAAGCAAATTGTTACTTAAACTGCTATAATACAGTAATAAAAGTGTTGTATGTAATATGCAATGCCCCCTGGATCCCGACGGCCTACAAACATCAAAATTTGTTAGCAAGCATCAGCCGTTACTTTGACTATAGCCTATAAAATCAGTGATACATATCAGATCAGTGATCATACAGAATGGTGCCACAAATACAGCGAATGGTGACAGTTTCTTGAACAATTTCTTGGGTTAAAAATTGTTAATTATAAAACCAGTTTTATGTTTTCAACATATTTATTTTCTTTATTTTCAGAGGTGTCAGACGACATCTTAGCTAAGTATCGAACAAAGCCATTTGTCGAAAGCAGTCCGACAAAAGAAAACTGTGATGTAACAAAATCTCCTAAAGAAAGAAATGTAGTTAATATTAATAGTGAAGAAGTAAATAGTTTTAATGATATTAAGAATAAATTGCGTTTAATTTTAAGTAATACATCTGAAATTCCACATTATGTTAAGGTAAGAATTTTTTAAGGGAAAACATCTTTTCCTTGATGTTACTTATGTATAGGGTGTTCCAAAAAACATGTGACATCACTTCTAGGAAGATTCCTCATTCAGAAATAAAATAAAATGGCTTCTGCCAACTCAAATATATTTTTGTTTTATCGTAGATAGACAAGGCATTTGAAAATGACTGAAAGTTACTTTCTGATAGCATTGAATTTATTTTTTATTAAGAAGTTGAACATAATCCATTGCATGCAAGCTTATTTTTGAATAAGGAGTGTCCCCTCGAGTGACAACACAATCATGTTTTCTAACACCTATCATTTTTAGAATAATCCTATTAGTGCTAAGAACAAAATAGAGACAGTGTTGAGACTTGAATTGGGTAAAGCAAGAAAACTAAGAGAATGGTCTAGCGTTGCTAGGATTTCAGAAGCAATACGATGTGTTAATTTATTAAATGACAGCAGTTGCCTTAAATTGTTAAAATCTATGAGAGAAGATATTATTTTAAGATCCACTTACATACAGTATTTGGTTACCTCTAAACAAGAATTACTGTTTTGTGATAGATACCTTGACAGGTAAGTTTTCTTGTTAGAGGTTGATATTTTTGATATTATTTTAATTTTTAGTTTACAAAATCAAATATCAAATGATCGTCAACAGTGTGAAAGGTATCTGGCTACAGAATGTGTCAGGGATTTTCTCTCTGAACAGGAAGCAGTAATATTGAAATTCTGTGATGAATTTAAGCAGTTAAGTTTAGCTGATGAAAAATGTGATTTCCTTCTTAACTTCTATCGAAAATTATATTCTATTATGAATAGTAGCCCATCATTTCAGGGTGAGCTTTATTTCCATATGTACCAAAATGAACACTTTAATAATGTTTCAATTATGTCGTTTTTGTGTTTGTATAATAATAATTGGTAATTTTCAGGCATTTTTCATAATAGGGAAAAAGCAATTAAGGTGACTCTGGAAAGATTTATAATGAGTAAAGTCTACAAAAATTCTATCTATCCTAACGGAGATGGTGATAGGGATAGAGATCGGTAAGAATTTTAGTTTAAATATCAAGTAATAATAATGTTTAGAACATTATTAAATATAGAAACTTTATTTTACCTTGTATAGAAACTTTTAAATTACGGGTGGATACTTACAGGGACTGTTCAAATTCATATTCACAGTATTTTCAAATGACAAAAATGTATGTACTGTTGAGATAAATGAAAATTACATTTTTAATGTCACATTTCTTAATTTTCATTTATAAACTTTGTAAATATTAATATAGGATAAAACAAAATAATTATTAAAAAAAGTTATTTTTTCCTCTAAGGTAGTACCGACAGTTTTATAATTACCGGTCAGATTTGGACAAAACTTTGTGTACTGGCTAATTATAGGCTAAAAGTAACCCACTTAAAATTTTGTGAAGCTATGGTACTCGAGAGAAAAGTAACAAGGAGTCTTATGGAGAATCTCCTTTCAGATAGGAATTCTCATTTTTGTTAATCTGCAAAATGTGGACGTCAATAAATCTCATGAAGATCATAACATTGTTTGTTTCTGCACTACATACATAACTAAATAATGATACATCCTTCGAATTCCTTTTATTGCCTGCCAGTGCCTGACTATTCGGATAGCGCACACTTCAATCTGTTTAGTTGTGTTGCCAGATTGCATGGCGAGTTATGGATATCAACAATTTTATATGTTTAGTCTGCACTTATAAGAACTGAATTGATAAATGCAAGCGATCAACGTCTTCTTCGTTATATCTTTAAAGTTTTATTTAAGGAGGTTCTCCATAAGACTCCTCTTGTTATTGCGGTAAATACAAAATCATTACTAGATAACATTTTTATAAATTATGACAATCCATATTTGGGTGTAGTCGATGACACGGCTCTATCAGATCACAAAGGGCAATTTTTGAACTTTGGGATGCAGGAAAGGCTTTCCAACAATGCTAAGAATTTTGTAAAACAAAGAATATTTTCAGAGGTTAAAATGCATCACTTCAAATGTGAACTTCAGCTATTGAACTGGAATGATGTTTTTTCCTGCACCGATGTAAATATTTCTTATGAAGTATTTATTTACAAAATTAAAAATCTGATAAATTGACTATTCCCAATTAAAACTGTCCAAATAAAAAATAAATCCAAAGTATGGATAACAACCGGTATAAAGATATCAAGTGGGAGGAAACGTGTTCTTTACAAACAGTAACTAGAAGGAATAATATCTAAGGATTTCTATAAAAGGTATTGCAAGATATTAAAAAATGTTATCTCCGAAGCCAAAAAAATTTTAAATATTTATTATATTGAAAATTCAAAAAATAAAGGTAAAGCAATGTGGAATCTAGTAAAAAAGTTTACAAATTTTAAAAATTACAACACCGAGTCGGTATTATGTCATATTAATCCTGAAGAAAAAAACAAAGAAAGAGTACTAAACGGCATAAATAGTCATTTTATAAATCAATGTCCTAAATTACAAACAGCAGTACAATATGAATCTATATCTTATATTCAGCCTAGTATATTTTTAGAACCTACCTATCCTAATGAGGTATATAATGTTGTAATGAATTTAAAGAACACAAACTCTGTAGGTGATGATGAAATTCCCGTTAAACTGTTGAAATTTGTAAGTACCGAGATTTCATATCCTTTGTCCCATATTATAAATCTATGTCTAAAGAATGGTATCTTTCCAGATAAACTAAAAACTTCTTATATAAAACCAATTTTTAAAAAAGGTTGTAAAAATGATATCTCGAATTATAGACCTATTGCTTTACTTCCTAACATTAGTAAGATCTTTGAAAAAATTATATATAACAGATTAATAAAATTTCTTGAAGCATATTACTTGTTGTCGGATACTCAAAATGGGTTTAGGAAAAACAAAACAACTGTTAGAGCAGTTTATCAGGCATTATCTAAAATTTTAGATGCGATGAATCGTAAGCACGAAACAGTGGCTGTCTCCCTGGATTTGTCTAAAGCGTTCGATTGTGTCGATCATGATATTTTATTAACAAAATTATTGGAATGTGGCATAAGAGGCGTGGCAAAGAATCTGATAGCATCATATCTTCACGATCGAATGCAATGCGTTGCAGAAGTTGATAAGTTGGGAAAATTTATAAAATCAAATAAAATGTTAATACAGAAAGGTGTACCTCAGGGATCAATATTGGGACCATTGCTGTATATTATATATACTAATGATTTACCATTAAGAACAAATGAATATGTGGTTCAGTATGCTGACGACAGTACAATAGTTTTTGATTCATCTGATCATAATATAATTCAAGGAACTATAAATAATACTGTTGAAACTTTGAAAAAATATTTTGCTTCATTGAATTTACAGCTAAACAAGGATAAAACCCAAATGATAACATTTTCAAGGGGAAATGGTCACGAACTACCACTTGCAAATACGGTTAATGAGCCAAAATCTGTAAATCATTTGTTGTTTCTGGGAATCACAATTGATTCGCGTCTGGATTGGAGGTACCATGTTGATTCCTTAGAGCGGAAAATGGCCCAATATTGTTATGCGTTAAAGATATTGTCTCAAAATATTAATGTTGAAGCAGCTTTTTCGGCATATTTTGCTTATATACAATCCAGAATTAAATATGGAATTATTTTTTGGGGCATGTCCTCTGATGCGAAACGAATATTTGTTTTGCAGAAGAGATGTCTTAGGAATATTTTAAATATGACTCAAAGAGAATCCTGCAAGAATGTTTTCATTTCTAAGAACGTGCTCACATTAATAGGTTTGTATATTTATGAGGCAATCATCTTTGTAACTGAAAACAGATCCTTCTTCGACAGCTACCAAAAAGAACACGCGTACTATACAAGGAATAAAGATGTGTTAACGCCGAATGTACCTCAATTTACTTACATCCAAAAAAATATACCCCACTCTATAATAAAAGTTTTTAATAAGTTACCTAACAGTACTAGTGCTTTACCTATTAAGATTCTGAAGAAGAAATTGAAATCATTTTTGGCAGCGAAGGCTTATTATGCTGTGGATGAATATTTCAATGATAATCTATCCTATTGTTTTTAAAATGTGTTTTTTTTTTCGATGTTATTTTAATGTTTGTTATATTATTGTATTATTGTATTTTTTCCTATGTGATTTTGTACTTTTATTTTAATGTTAGCATTAGTTTGTCATATTTGCACTGTTTTTTTTTAAACTTGACTTGTTCAACGCTCATTTTTGAGCATGATGTATATTGCATCTGAACTAAATAAATCTATCTATCTATCTATCTATCTATCTATCTATCTATCTATCTATCTATCTATCTATCTATCTATCTATCTATCTATCTATCTATCTATCTATCTATCTATCTATCTATCTATCTATCTATCTATCTATCTATCTATCTATCTATCTATCTATCTATCTATCTATCTATCTATCTATCTATCTATCTATCTATCTATCTATCTAGTAAAAATCGTCATAACTTTTCTCTAGGGTGCTTCACAAAATTTTAATTGAATTACTTTTAGCCTATAAATAGCCAGTACACAAAGTTTCGTTCAAGTTTGAATGGTAATTCTAAAACCGACAGTACTACCTTAAGACCTTACACGTAATGTTGATTAAATTGTGATTTACACCAAAATTTCTTCAAAATTTCGAAATAGTTCCATAAATATTTGACTCTTTTTTCGTCCCTATTATCACGTAGAGGCGTATGTGTATATCCATTTCTTGGATTATATGCCCCTAAATGATAAGAGGGATGATTTTCTTAGGATCAAAATACTTTTGCTTAATTTTTTACCACAATTTTTTAGTATCGAAATATAAAAAAATTCACGAAAATTTTATGATGCGGTACTGACCGTTCAACCACTGTACCGTACCCGAGAGAAACGGTTTTCGATTAATATAACATAACATTTACTTTTACAGATACATAATAATATATAGAAATTACTTGTTAATAACAACAAGACAAAATTTATAGTAACATAAAAATTTTTTAGCAGTTTCAATCACAAAGGAAATATCTGATATTATTTATATGTGGCATAGTTTTAGTTTTTCCTCTGTTTATTGGGTACTTCGCCAACTGTGAAAAAATTAAATAAATTCTTACAATATTTTGACTATATAAACTGTCTATATAATTAACATATTAACACATCATTAATTTTACTTAGCATAGCAACTCCTAATAGCATTGTAGTCTCCAACAAAAGAGAACCTGAATTAAGGTGTTTGTGGTGTTAAATCTATATTTCAACAACACAGTAGAGTTGTTTTAAAATCTTATGGGCTTTGACCTTCATATGCGCAGAAACATAATTCCGACCGTCGCCTAAATTATTCTACGTCCTAAAAACATTACACCTATTATTCTCGTAGCGTAAACAATCCGATTACAAATTTTATTCCCAGTTTTAAACTGATAGTTAAAACATATAAGTGGATCATTTTCCGAAATGTATGTATACATTTAGTGGTAAATTATTATTATTCTAAATTCAGACCTGCATAAACAAATGTTTAATTGGATTTTAATTTTTTAATAGGTCTAAAAACAATAAGAAAGTTGTGCACAGTCAAGGACGTCAGATAGTTTACAACGTTTATGAATTTATGAAAAAAGAAAAAGAAAATAAAAATCCTTTTAAGTTAGAACAGCTTCAGGTCCGGGTAGCCAAGGCTACAGGTGTTTCATTAAGTACGATCAAAAGAATAATACGTGAACATGAAGCTAGTCCGTCTGCTAGTCTGTCGTCGCCTAGGAAGAAAATAAACAAACCAAGTCCTAGAACAACCCTAGATAAGTTTGATGAAGAAATAATTCGAACCGAAGTTTATAGATTCGCAGCTATTTATAAGCGACGTGTAACTATGAAAGCCTTGTTTGATGCTGTAAAAAATGATTTGAATTTAATTGGAAAAATTTCAAGTTTTAGAAAAATAATTCATAAACTGGGATTTCGTTGGAAGAAAAGTCAAGATAATAGAAAAGCATTATGCGAAACAACGGACATACGATTAAAACGCACAGAATATTTAAGGAAATTAAAACAATATAAAGAAGAAGGTATATTGGTTTTGCATTTTATAATTTCATGTTCAAAATGTAACTGAAAAATAAAAATTATTGTTATTTATTAATTACTACTATTTTTCGGCCACTTGTTTTAAGAATTGTTTTTTTAGGGCAAAATATTGTGTATAGTGATGAAACATACATCCACAGTAGTCATACTGTGGCAAAAACTTGGGACGATGGTACAATGAATTGTTTAAAATCACCTGTAGCCAAAGGAAAACGTCTAATTGTTGTCCATGCTGGAAGTAAAAAAGGATTTGTTCCTAATGCCGGACTGATTTTTAAATCTGGTTTAAAAACAGGAGACTACCACGATGATATGAATCAAAAAAACTATTTTAAATGGCTGGAGGAAAAATTAATTCCTAATTTGGATCCCAATTCAGTTTTAGTAGTCGATAATGCATCGTATCATAATGTGCTGGTAGAGCCTAATCCAACTTCTAACTGGCTGAAAGCAGATATGCAACACTGGCTCAGAGAACGTGGTATTGTTTTTGGAGACAAAGAAACTAAACCTGAACTATATGCAAAAATAAAACTTAATAAACCACAAAATAGTGTTACTATAATGGATAGATTATTAGCCACACATGGCCATATTGTGCTGAGATTACCACCGTATCATCCTGAATTGAATCCAATAGAAAAAATATGGGCAATCGTTAAGAATGAAGTTGGAATATGCAATACGACATTTAAAATGGACGATGTTTGGAGATTAGCAGAAGAAAAATTGGCAAATGTCACAAATGATGTATGGAACAATGTCTGTCAACATGTGGAAAAAGTAGAAGAAGAATATATTAGCCGCGAACATTTCATTGACGAAGTCAATGAACTTATAATACGCATAGACGATAATGATAGTGATGAAAGTGATTTCTTTAATTCCTCAGATAATGATGATAATGATGATGACTTGGGTTGTTAACCTTTATAATTTTTTTGTATATCTACAATTATTATGTAAATACAAATTACATATCATAATAAAATGCCCTATTCTTTATTATTTTAATTTAAGCAATAAAAATATATACTTACTGGGTGTAACGTAAAGGTTGGAAATAAATTAAACGGTGGATTTTTTGGTTCAAAAAATAAATTTTTCTCATATGAAATTATGCTCTACGGGTTTTCTTTTCCAAGCTACAGGGCGCTAAAAAGTTTCAAAAATTTTAGTATTTCTCCAATAACTTTCGAACATTATAAGATAATGGAACGAAATTTTAGCCTTAGCTTAATTTGATAATCCCCTAGTAACAGGAAAAAGATTGACTTTGTAAGTTACTGAGTGGCGTGCGTACGGATTGTAAAGTAAGGTTTTTCGAAGAAAATTGTTGTACGCCACTGGTAAAAACATTTTTTAAATATTTTTTCATGATCCAATTTTTATTTTAAACAAAATTACCCTCTTGCGTTTTATTTGTAGCTCTTGTAATTTTTCCGTAAATAGAACTTTTGTAATTACCATTTTTTCCCGCTAACATAGGAAAATAAAAGTAACAAAAACATTATGAAATATGCTTTGACTCAGCCACCGAATATGGTCAAACAGGCATTGAAAAAAGACTTTTGCATTGAAAATGATATTAAAAAACTAAATTTTTTGAAATTTTTTAGCGTCCTGTAGCTTGGAAAAGAAAACCCGTAGAGCATAACTTTATATGATAAATATTTATTTTTTAAAATAAAAAATCCGCCGTTTCATTTATTTCCAACCTTTACGTTACACCCGTATAACGAACGTTCGTCAGTTCACTTTATTGATGCCCGTGCGCCTTAGTTCATTTCTACTTGTAATAATGCACATGTTCTAGTTCTGAGTCAATGTTTTCACAACGTGCTTATTAGAAGAATTATGCGGATACGCCACGCCTTTCGCGCATTTCGCGGTCCATGAGATATTAAAACAGCTCTACTAGTGGTGCCAATCCCAGGAACTCACTAAAAATTCTGTCCCAAAAAACCCGGGATTAACGATCCTAATTCTGCCTTTTGATTTAATAAACAATAATTAAACCACTGAAGTTATTTTTTCAGGACTAATCCCGAGATTAGTTGACTTTCATCCTGAAAATCCCGGGATTGAACTAATGATCTGGGATTAAGTATTAATTATGTATTTTGTGGCAGCTTTTTATATACACGGCTGGAAATTCCTCATAGTCTGTCTGCCTTTACGTGAGAGTAAGTCATAGAAATCCGTACCATAGACTATATTGAAGATGTTTAAGAATCTGAATAGTAACAGCCCGTTGTGGGATGCGCTCGGTTAGAAGTGGGACTGACTATTCAGACTAGGAAACGTCTTCACTATAGCCATCCTTGTCTATCGCACAGATTTCTTTACTTTGTCGCTCTCATGTAAAGGCAGATGGACCATATACCGTTGCCAGCCATGTATAATTCTGACATTGCTATTATTCTATCTGCTGTCCAAAATTGTGTAGCAGTATTAGACAATTCGTCATTTAAAATAATATTGAATTGAATAATATTAGTGATTAAAGATAACATAAACATGAATGGGGTGAAATGAGATACATACAATTTTACAGAAACTATACTTGTTTATATTTCCTTTTTGAGGCGTGAATAATATTTATTTTTCTTACTGTATTCTAATAAAAAATTAAGTATTAAAATACAGGGTGTCCCGAAATTCATGCAACAAAATTTGGTCACAGATTCTTAGGACAAATTTAGGGGACCCGTATTTTTTATTTTTGCCAAGTGGCCTCCTCATTCGGAGTTATAGCCTCCTGACGTCCGCCCCTAAGAATAATCTTTTTTTTATATCGGAACTAGTGCTGGCAAAAAATGGAAAAAAGTGAAACCGGTTAACCGGGTTCCGTAAAAACCGATTTCAGATAAAACCGGTTAGTCGAATAGTTGCTAAAACCGGATATTCTAAAACTGGTTATTCGAATAACCCGTTACTTGAATAATGGCCAAAACCGGATATCTGAAAATCAGTGCTTTGTAAAACTGAGGAGATATACGATGTTATTCGCATATCATATTAAATCTAATGTTAAAAGTTAACATGTTAAAACAGTTAAAACAGTTGCACTTGTTACTGTGATTCTTCAATTTATTATTTATATAAATGTATTTGGTCGTTTGGTGTGTGTGGGTGTGGGAGGCTGTTTTTTTATCATTCTGTGTCTGTCCCAGCATAAAATACAAAAATAAATTGTATTTTCCTTAATAGTTCAACCCTTCTAATATGTATGTACTATGTAGCCAGTGTAAATAACTACATAACACTAAGACTATATTATGGTGTTATGTAGTTATTGGCTACAAAGAAAGAATCCAATTATTCGGATGTTTGCATAGATTATCGAATAATCAGTTATTTGAATAATTGGTTATTTGAATAATCGGATATTTGAAGAATCGAATAACTGGTTTTCGGGTTTCGTAAAGATCCGAATTATCCGAAACCGGTTAACCGACTATCCAAAAAACCGATTTCAGTTGCCAGCACTAATCAGAACCCTGTTGTGCGAGAATCACTAAATTTGGTCACAGGGGTTTTATGACATGTGGAATCTGATGGTGGAACGTTTTTTGGCGGGGAACCCCCTTAAGACAATTTTTCGTGGGCCCCCTTGTCTTTGGAGCCAAAAAAATTTGGTTGCATATTTAAATTTCTTAAAAATTATCAGTCCACTAGAAAGCCATTAAATTTAGTAACTTTTTGTCCCTTTATACTTTTTTCGTAAAACGCAATGTTTTCGAGAAAAATGTCAAAATGTGATCGAATGCACATCGTGATTCGCCATTTTCCTCAAAAACATTGCGTTTTACGAAACAAATATCGAGCGACACAAAAGTTTTTAAATTCAATGGCTTTCTAGCTAACTAATAATTAAAAAAAATCAAATTTGCGACCAAATTTTTCTGGTTCCAAAGACAAAGTGTCTTAAAGGGGTTTCTCGCCAAAAAGCGTAGCACTGTGAGATTTCACATGTCATGAAACCACTGTGTACCAAATTTAGTGATTCTCGTACAACATTTTGAGATATAAAAAAGACACTTCTTAGGGGCAGACTTCGGGGGGCTGTAACTCCGAAAGGGGAGGCCAGTTGGCAAAAAGAAAAAATACAGGTGCCCTAAATTTGTCTTAAGAACCAAATTTTGTTGCATTAATTTCGGGACACCCTGTATAAGGTACTGTCTAAGACATGTTACTTACATATCGATATTAACTGAGTATTCAATTTTATTATATTTTGAAAAATCGTAATTTGCAGTGTTTTGCATGAGCACATCGAAAAATTGTCAAAAATAATTACCCCTAAGCATAAGGATCTGTTGATTCATAAAATGTATTTGAGGGAATGTCCGTGGTTACCTGCACAAGATGCTTTAAGAGCTTTAAACGCCTACCGAACACCCAGAGATAAGGTCAAATGTGTAGTACACTGCGCAAAGTGTATTATGGATCTGTTGTCACTTTCGCAGAATAGTGGATCAACAACTGCTGATGACTTTACACCAGTTCTTGTTTATGTGATAATTAAGGTAAGCTTTTTCCAAAAAATGCAGATTTTATGTAATTTATAGGAGTGTTAAGAGGCAAGTGTTACAACAAAAAAATTATATAGGGTGTGCTTTAAACGGATTGCCAAACTTCTAGAGGGTGCCTTGGTCATAACATAACTCAATTAAACTAGAAGTCGATTTTGGCTTTTTCTGAAGCAACTTGAGGATGACAAATTAACACTTTTTTTTAATACCTATCTCGAAGCATCAGTGTCAAATTTGGTACATATTTTTTGCTGTTAATGACATAATTACACAACTCGTGAACAAACAAGTTGCACAGAATCCACTTTTTCACAAAAAAAAGTCACAATTTTTTTCTTCTGGAAAATGCAGCTTTAGATTCTGTCATATGAAAGAGAGATGGTAAAAAAAATATTAGTGGATAAAATTTTTGAGTAAAACTAGATAGTATATCATATGTGTATATCAATGAATACCAAGGATAACACGTCAAAGTGAGTTGCGACGTTTGCGCTTATGTGCAAATAAATGCATTCAATCATAAAAGATGATTATTTAAGACCTCCAACGAATTGTAAATATGCAAATAAAAAAGAGAAAAAATTTTTAAAAGAAAAACAATGTTTATTTTGTTATTAACATGTAGTACATACTAATGAACTAAATTAATGTACATGTTAAATAGTCATATCAAGTACATAATTAGAATTATTTGCATGTTTTTTGAAGGTAAACATCACAGGCCTCCTTGATGTGTTGTCATAAATAATTGTTATAGTCTTTCCGAAGTTAGTTGAACATATAAAAAAACGACTGGCAATAAAATTTAATGAGTTTCATAGGCGTTCCTAAAAAAGTTTTCTGCTAAAGGTAAAAAATTATAATATTTGTATATAATGTGTAGAAAATTTCTATTATATGTTCATATGGCCAACAATATATTTTAATTATTTATGTCTTCAAACAATTTTATTATATTGATGGTAAATTTTGTTTTGTTCCGTTTCAAAAGGTCTCCAAAATCCCATGTTGTAAAAATATTATTTTTTCCTTTCGCAATTAATAATTGTAATATCAATGATTAATAGAAGGTGCCTATAATAAATTAATATTACCCGAATCACACCAAATTCCGCATTGCTGCACTGCACTGCTGGGCAATTTGTCAACCACTTGTCAACAGCTCAGATTTACTGCCCATTGGCCCAATGCAGCTGTGTTTGTATTTCGTTTGCCCGCACTCGCGTTCTTCAACTGGGCGTATACATTTCTATCACGTCCACGTTTAGTTCGACCAGATCTGTATATGGGTAAGGTTAAATAAATATGGGAACAAGTTTGTCAAATATTTCGATGTCGAATTGCTGCATCAGCGACCAAATCTGATACATACTGTCAACCTCTTGGTACTTCAATTGATATCGGAAAGACTATACATCATGACACTTTTTAATGTTACTCAAAAACAGTAAAAATTTTTTCAATTACCATCATTCATTTGCTACAGAATGTAAATTTGTAATTTCCAAGAGACAAAAAAAATCAGCTTTTTTATTTTATTAAAGTGTTTAAGAAAAAGAAGGCTCTACACACTGATGACTGATGAAAATTGAAGTCATTATATTTTAATAATGAAACATAGGACGCATAATCTTTTTTCTCAAAAATAGTTATTAAGTTACATATGTTTGGCAGCCAATTTCAAGGATCGACACTTTGTATACAATATATATTTGCACGTCTACTTTTAAACGGACTGCATGTGGGAAAAACATTGATTGGTGGAAACCAAATTTCCATATCTTGATTTTTCTCTTATATTTGATTTTTCTGTAAAGTTTTTATACTTTTTGACGTAGAAGCCAGTTTGCAGTTATAATTTTTATTTATATTTTCTTAAATAGAACATATATCTTTCAATATTTGAAATATGCTTAAAATTCCATTTCAAATGAATGAATTTGATATGTAAAATATTTTTTTCAAGATACATGGCAAGCATCAAAAATTATTTTTTTTAAATTCATCTGTTTTTGGCTTCAGTTCAAACATTTATGCGATAAAAGATGGCAGATAGGTAGGTACCATTTGACTTTTTGAAAATTGAATCCCTGTCTACTTTTTTCTATCTTTTTGAAAAATAAGGGAAACCTACAAAAAGAAACTATACTTGTTCCTAAGAATAATAGTACAAGCTGCATCGAAATTGTATTATTATCGTGTAAGCTATTTGAAAACTTGTTTTGGTATTCTATAGAGGTCTACTTTTAGTTTTAATTTTGTTTGAAATTTAGTTTGTCATTCTCACACAAGAAGATTTAGTCTTTTATAAACAGGAGCAATCAAGGTGAGTTATTGTGATGTTGCGATAATGGCATGTCTCGTGCTCTTGTGATTGGGGTATCCCTCGTAACTCCACAAACACGCTTACGAAATACTGTGTTGTCGTGATTGCAATAATATAATATCGTAAGAATGCACCTTGTATCACGCCCCTTTCTGGAACTCCTTAATATTCTTAATTTTTGTCTTTCTGCAGGTAAATCCTGAAGCTTTGTTGTCAACTGTTCAATACGTTAACAGTTTTTCCCACAATCAGCTCTTTGGAGAAGAAGAGTACTGGTGGACACAGTTTTGTGCAGCAGTAGAGTACATTAAAACAATGGATTATTCTGATTGACAGATAATGTTATATAATAATCTTTATATACATATTTAACTTGTACCTATAAAATATAATTTATGTATTTTTATTATTAACTTGTTAGTTTAGAGAGCATTTATATTTTAAATAAAAAAATTATATTATTATTTAAAAAATGTTTTAAATTGTTTCCCTTCTGTTTGTTAAAAAAATGTTCAGTAAGTACTAAATGAATGCACTACTTTGAATGGAAAGACGAGTTAATAAACTTAATTGTTAGTAAAGAAATCTTCACTTAGAAAAAAACACTATTTTTAACTTATAAGATAAGTTATAACAATTGGAATATTAAAAATTATTTTTTGAGGTTCATAACCACGAATTATTATGAATAGGCCGGAGGCAAAATACTACTTAATACTGATTCTCATTATTTGATTGGTCTTAAACCTATATGAGCAAATAAATTTTATTCTTAGTGAACTTTATTATATTTAAATTTACCGCCATTATGGAGCCGCGACATCTATTAGATAGTAGAATTAGAGGTTGCTCTAATTGTGTTTTCCCATGCAGATTCCTTAATTATTTTATGGTCTGTGGTTTTCGAGTGTGTCGTTTGCCGCACCAGCTACAGATGGCGTACTCTGCCGCTGCTGCTAACAGAAGACACAGAATAAAACCCCGTTATTTACTTGCTCATATACCTAAACCTAAATAAATTTATCTCCTATTAGTCCTATTCTGGTTTGTTCTCCATCTCTTATTGCTATGCGGACGCGGACGTGTTGTAATCATAACTATAAAACTATCAATCCGTAGCACAAATGTTTTGTGATCCGAAGTACAATTTAAGAAGAAGAGGAAGTATAGAATGACTAGCAAACAAATAGAGTGAGTTTTATCTTTTCGAGTACTTTGTGACACTTTGCCTGATATTATACGTCATCCCTTGAAAATCAAGGATTATTTATAAAACGGGTTATTATACATTATTGTACCAGTGCTGTATCGTGCGGGTGATACTAATTTAAGCTAAATATGACCAAACAATACTCTCTCGCAGAAGTAAAAGGCCACAATGATAATAGGAGTACTTGGATTGTAATTCATAATAATATTTATGATGTGACAGAGTTTTTAAATGAGGTAAGTTTTGTATTTCTTCCCTTACCCGGTTCCGTAAAGTTAAATCAATAGTTGAAATAAAATAGTAAACATAAATTACAAAATTTCATTCGAAAGCTTATGTAAAGATTGAGGTTACAAAAATTTTATAAACTTATTTTGATTGTGGATATGTAACGTGCGTTGAATGTTTTTTATTATAAAATCAGAACTAACTTTTTCATTCCAATTTAATTGTTAATGGATAATTGCATATTCATTGTCGTTTGCATAATTACTCATAGTTTTACAAAATATTTAAGTTTGTATGTTTCTTCTTTTGAATAGAATAGAGAAAATTATGAATTCTGATGCTTTAATGTTGATCTAATGAAAACCCCCTTTGAAAATCGTGTAAAATATCCAGTCCAAACAACTGTAATATGAAGTAAAATGTAATGGGTGCATAGGTAGGTACATATTATTTGGTACAAAATGAATTGATATAAGTAATGATTTTACTTTTTTGACTAATGTCCTTTAAGGTGGATGAAATATTTTTCAACGTGCAAATTAAAATATATGTTTCCGGCAGTCGGCGAAAATACAGGTAAAAATTATGTACCTATTTATATTTACTAAAAATGTGTTTACTTAACTAATTTAATATTATGTCTTTCAGTTATTTTTATGTACATTTTCAATGACATAAGCAGTGTGTTAATATAAAATATGGATGTACAAAATAAATGACATTGTATTTTGAAATAGAGATATACTTTATAATTTAAAATTATCTAAGTATTAGAGCAGATGTAAACATGGCCTCATTATTTAAAATGATATCAGACTTTGACCTCATTGCGATAATATGCTTACTTAAGTCATACGTACGAGTACTTTAAAGTTATTTATTTATTATTACGATATTCAGTTTCCTGGGATAATCTAGTACTAGTTTTCAGAGAATAACAGAATCCGAGACTATAAATTAGAAAATACGTTTTGCATAATTTTTGAGTTTTTGACATTCTATTTATAAAAAGAAAAGTTATATACACAGTAAGTGTTTTACATGTTTTATTTTTTATACTGCCTACTTGCCGCAGAAATTCACATATTAGCTTTTTGTTTATAAGCTGTTTCTAAATTTTTACAACTATTTGTATATAATAAGACGTACAATTAATATTCTAGATTATTTGAAAATCAAAATTTCATTGAAAAGTGCTAATTTATAATGTGCGCTTTAAAATGATAGATTGCTATTAGTAGACGCCCAATGTTATTGTAAATTTTAAGTATGTACAGTTATCCAAATTTTTGGAACATTAAAATTCCAAAAACAATTTAAAAAAATGTTGTCATCCAATTCCAACATTAGTAAAGCTAAAACATGTGTTATCATTAAAAAGCCAAATTTATAGGATTCAAAACATAACGATAAGATTATCATGAAAAGATCACACTGATAGTGAATACCTAGTAGCAATAGCAATAGAAAATATAATTCTAGACTAATGCTTTAATAGTAAAATAATAAATAAAATAAACATGTATCTTTAATTTATTTTAATTCATTCTTGTCACTATCAAAAATATCTACTAATTTTAAAATCAACTTACAGAAATTCTAATTCTAATTTAGAAATTCGATGCTATTCCGAACAGAACTTTATCTCCATTTACGTATATAACTGCTTTTTAAATTTATTTGATTCCACATCTTGTGCAACATTTCATATAGTTAAAATCACAATTTTATAGGAATCGAGAGGAGTAGCTAGAAAAACCATTTTAACATAATATTAACTAACCTTGAATGGTAGGTACTGATAATTGAATTGTTGTAAATAACAGTCATGAAATTTTGCATAACTGTAAACGCGACTCAATTTTTTATAAATGTATACATTTCGAATGACGTAATTTGTGCATTGCAACTATTTTTCTTGCTACCTACTGTAAAGACAAATACACAATCAGTTCTATGATTCCGATAGACTTTAAATAATTCCAGCTTACGATTCGTTAGTAGAGAGAAATATTTACGTTCATGTTTCATTGTATAAAAAATGCTCCTTAATCAATTTTGTATTTTAAATTTATACTTAAGAGACTTGTCGGTACTATTGGCCAATTTTGGCATTGCCAACTTAGTTACATAAAGAGATACGAGGATAAGATGGTTCTGATGAGTGTTTTATCTAAACTGTTATACAGGGTGTTCCTAAATAAGTGTCGCAACGGAAAACTGTAAATTCCTCTGGAAAAAAGAAAAATTTTTTTCCTCTTCCATTTTTCTCTCCGGGCTTTCGTTTTCGAGATACACGGTGTCAAAACTTTAATTTTTTTTCTTAGTTTTTCGCCAATATCTTACATTACCACTATTAATAGCTACTTTTCGCACCCTTCTCGAATTCATTGGACGTGCCAGTGGTGGAGATTTTAAGGTATCGTAAGGGTTCCCCCCCTAAATTTTATGCCACTGGAAAAATTGACTTTTGACAGAAAATTCTTAAGCGCCAATGAATTTTATACAATAAGAGTTCTCTTGGTTCATTGCTCTAAAGTCAACCGTTTTCAAGAAAAATGACTTTTTATGAACAAAAGCAAACATTCCAATGAATTCGAGAAGCGTGCGAAAAAGTAGTTATTAATAGTGGTAATGTGTGTACAAAAGCTCAGTCCTGTAGTTCAAACGATTCCTAAGATATTGGCGAAAAACTAAAAAAAAATTAAAGTTTGGCACCGTGTATCTCGAAAACGAAAGCCCGGAGAGAAAAATGGAAGAGGAAAAATATGTTTCTTTTTTCAAGAGGAATTTACAGTTTTCCGTTGCGACACTTATTTAGGAACACCCTGTATACATGTTTGTAAGAAACTTAAAAGTAGTCAATAAATTAAATAATTACTTTTTTTGTTTATTACTACTCTTAATGTTTTTCGAAAAAAAGTCTGATTTACGAGTAAAACTTAAAAATCGAACTGAAAACACACTTCCATATTCGAATAAAATTCGGTTTAAAATTACATAGTAGGCTGCAATAACAACTTTGAAATTCTGAGCAGTTCGAAAAAACGATAAATTTCAAAAGATTCAAGCAAGATCAAAAGATTCAAGCAACGATAAATTTCGAACAAATTACATTTTCATTACTAAAAAGAAGTGCGCCTGTGTTCGTGGAAATTGAGTATTTTTGAGCATTTACTCAAATAAAATCATTAAATCATGACTGTATCTCCGCCATTGGAGCATCTAAATTTTAGAAAAAGGCCTCAGATTTTGGACATAAATACATGTGCCCAATTTCAAATTATTTTAGTTACTACTTTTTATATTATTTAAAATACTTTAAAATATTTTTTGAAGTTTAACACCCTGTATCTTTTTAACGAAGATCCTAGATACAATCTTTATACGAAAGACTCCCCTTAAAATTAGAATTTCTGGGAATTATATTAATTTAGGTGCATACATAAGTATTGCAATGACAGACGCGAATATCGCATTCTATTGGCAGCTATAAGGAAGAGGGAAATTACTCTATTACCAATATGAATGCAATGAAAATTCTTATTTCTGAAGCTTCCAGTATTACTACTTATGTATTAGGTTTGTTCTGCAGCAGTCTCAAACTGTTTTCAAACTGTCAGATATACCCGGCCAATTAAGTTGTCACGTACTTTCAGCGAGTATAAAGTTACGAATCAATTGGTCAGATATCTCTGATAGTTTCAAATCAGTCCTCAAATGGAAATTAATGTTTTGCAGGTTAAAATTTACCTACATATTAGGTTTGTTTCTGCAGCAGTCTCACAGTGTTTTCAAACTCTCAGACATACTCGGCCACTTAAATTGTCATGTACGTTCAGCGAATTTAATGTCAAATTGGGCAAATATCTCATAGTTTCAAATCAGTCCTCAACTTCTGCAGAAACAGACCTATTAACGAGCATATTAATTAGGAATATTTATTTTATATTTACAATTTTTGTGCTAATAAATTGTCCAAGAAATTGATCAAGAAGTTGTCACGATTTGCAATATTTGTGGAATCTTCTTACATGTTTTAATACATTGGTCAAATTTTAGAATAAAAGTCAATTATAATTACGCGAATTACTAAAAATGATTGAATTATATTCGTAAGAAAATTTATTTTTGGATAGATCAAAAACATTGTGGTAAGTGTTTCTCATTCGATCGTTAAACACAACTAAGCGTGGCAGCTGCTTAAAAATTGACAGGAACCTCATTGACAGTGCTACCAATACACAAAAAAAGAATCAACTCGATAGATAAGATACAAAACGCGCAATTCGAGTGTTAATTAATTTTATTAGAAACGTTTTTTATATCTTCAAGGAAAGTATTTCAAGACATAATATATTTTGATTCAAACTACATGTATTACTCAAAATTTGACTTTTTAAATTTAAATTTGGAATCGTAAAGTAACTATTTTTATTTCTACTTCTAACTAAACAAGTTATTTTTAATAAAAAAATATTGATATAAAATTCGATAACGATCGATCCCCATTTCTCACCTGCGTTTGAGAGAAATTGTTATTCTTGTTTTTTCTTTTGCTGATTCTTATAAGATGGACCATTTGTATTAACGCAGCCGTTAAATCCTGTACCTATGCTGTACTGCTTTTCAAAAATATATAATAAATGTTGTAAGTCTTCATTGTGTGAAATAATTGCAATTGTTCCAGCACCCTGGTGGCGAAGAGGTCCTCCTGGAGCAGGCCGGAAAAGACGGAAGCGAAGCCTTCGAGGATGTCGGCCACTCCAGCGATGCCAGGGAGCTAATGGTCAAATACAAAATCGGTGAACTGATAGAATCCGAACGTAAACCCGTTAAAGAAAAGAACCCAGACTGGGGCAGTTCTGGTGCGAACCCGGACTCTTCGAATAGGTAATTATTATAACTTTATTTTGGATTTTCCTCAATCGAAATTCCTTCCACTAATTTCTTCTTGAAATTTTGAGGCGTGTGGTGGCTTTGAGGATTCTAGAGCTGCTGAATTTTTGACTTTTTGTCGTGTTTAATAAAAAGTTAAAGTCGTCCTAGTTGTTTTAATGTCTTTATTCTATTAATAATGGTATGCTTTTTTTTATTTATATGTTGTCATTTTATTTTAAACTAGAAAAATTAATAAGTATCAATTACTAAGGTAGTTTCGTCATATTGACATTTATTAAACACTCAAGAAATACACCCGAAATTAAAATGCTTCTAAAGGCGGGTATCCACTTGTGGCAATGCTCCGTAACGTAACAACGAACATGTTACGGCCTGTTGCAAATGGTGACACGGTTCGCTGCGAAACTATGTGTGGTTTTGGTCGTATCATTCACTCCGTAACGTAACAAAATAAGGTTACGAGACGACACAGAAACATAAACTCGTAGTATGAACCTGACTGCAATAATGGATTCGTCACTGCAATTGCAGTTAGCAGCAGCGTCATATATTTTTATTCATCATACAATTTTGAAGACTATGAAACGGAAATCTCCGGAAATCTTTTCCTTTACTCCAATCCATGGCACAAACACACTCTTCCTAGTCACTGCAGAAAACAGACTGACCTCAGACCATATACAAAAGACTGACGAAACAAAAAATAAGACAAAATCACATGTGCAACAGGCAACGTTACGGCCAAAAGGGCAACCCCGTCTCAACATGTGGCAGAAAGTACTGTTGCATCCCTTTGATGCGACGACTAAAAACCGACAACTGATGGTTCGTCCCGGATTAGTTACGCGTGTCAAATTTGTTACACGTACCATGCAACAATTTTCCGTCTCCACTAGCTGTAAAGTAACATGTTCGGTGTTACGTTACGGGGCATTTGACACAAATGGATATCCGCCTTAATGTTCTATTACGCAATAACAAAGAGTTTTATTTACTGTCGAAGTAATTTTACAAGTATTTTCAATCACATTGATTTATTACTGTGGTAAATTTAAGAATTCCTTAAATAAATTAATCTGTCAAGCCAATGCTGCCCGTGCGGTATTCACGATTATTATCGAACACGTGTGTGAAAAATTCAGAGATAATCGGCACCGGATTTACGCATTAAACGATTTATTAATTTTATCTACTTTTTTTGAACAATGTATTTTTAGTATTAAATTTACGCTGTTATTAATTTCTAATTTTACTTTCTCCATCGTTTATTCGATAGTTTTTAAATATACATAGGAGAAATTCTCATATCTTGCTTGCTTAGCTCTTTTAATTTTACGTTACTCAGTTAGGCTAAATCAAATTAATCCTAAAATGTTTCCTATAAATAACAATTATACATCGAACAAAGAATATGTAATTATTGTTATTAGCACTAATAAATAAAAAGGAAAAATAACAGGAAAACTTGGAAAGTTAGCCGTGATTTTTTAAGTATATCCAAAGTATCGCAAACGTAATGAAAGAAACTTCACTTTTTCTTATTTCAAAGTTTCGTTTGCATCTTGTTCTTATTTTTCGTCCTATAGGAATGTTAAATTATGTTTACATATTTCTGTGTTTAATTTATATTTATTTTTATATTTGTATATCAACGTCGCTCAGATTTAGCTTTCCTATTGATCTATTAATTAAAATTTGTCTGAAAAACTGTCGTCCTTGTAAAACAAATAAAATGTTCGGTCATTGTTATGTTATTTATGAAATTACGAACATTTTACAAGAGTAGTTTTAATTTTCATACCTAGGATGCTAAAGGCATTATTTCATAGTCAAATTAGTTGTTAATAATTATTTAAAATAAAAAAAATGTGCCAAGTAGTACTAATAAAAAAACATACCCACATTAAAATCTCTAAACAATTGTGTAAACCATTGGGAACATTTTTAAATCAATTTGGACAAAAATCAATATGAAATTTAGTCACGGAAAATTATTAATCAATTTATTTCTGCATTTTAATTATTGGTTTTTTAAGTGGTTTTGATTTAAAAATAGAAATATGTAGTAGTAAAAGTATGATATTAATAACTGAATATCAAAAAATATAAATTACATATAAAATACAAAACATTCGAAGAAAATTATGACTAGATTAATATAAATTATTATTTGTTGTCTAATTCTTACATATTTGCCCTTTTTTGGATATTTAAAAAAATACAGAACAGACTTCTCATTTGGATATGTGGAATTGACATTATATTGATAAGAACATTAGCATAAATGTAATGACGATTTTGCAAGGGATCCACAATCTATAATAGTTTTATGTTACTGCTTTTAATTTTTGCTATTTAAACATTTTGTTTAATTGACCTTGTAGGTCAAATTATAGATAATTATATTGACTGCATTAAATCCATGTATTTATTTTCTGGATCAGATCAATTATGTACCTTATAATAGGCAAAAAATACGACCATTGTAGATTAAAAATTATATTTTTAACTACTTAAATATTTCATGACTTTACTAGTACTTACATATTTGTAAAAATTCGTTAATGACAGCGCATTTTATATTTGAAGACGCCATATCAAGGTCAAGGCGATAATGCCTTATCTTTCGGAAAAATAATGGAATTTTATGTTATCCTATGATTAGGAAAATTACCTATTTATTGCGAATAAACTTTAACAATAATTTGCAATATTACGTAACTGAAAAAATTGAGCACTGCATTTTTAGGTGCAGGTACATATTTGAATAAAGCACATCTAGTTTAAAAATGAGGATCCTAATAGCCAAATTAATAGTGATGAAATCATTATTATTATACGATTACCTTTATGATTACGAATGTCATAATCGATTACGATTAATAAGAAAAAAAAATTAGATATACATCAAGACTTCAAAAATGAACTTTATTTTTATATAAAAATAGTTAACAAATAATAAAATAAAAATCAAATAAAAATTGCTAATAAAAACTTTTACTACACTGTACGCCGTACCTTGTAATAAAAACTGAAAAAAATACATATCAGTATCACAAATCTAAATATCTAAATCTAAAAAAATCATTCGATTACTTTAATTATAGGTTATATTCATTTTAAAATGAACTGGTCAAATTTTTATTTAAGAATATACAGGGTGTCCCACCGGGAACTGTGGCGATCGATATCTAGGAGAGAAAATTTATCAATATGGCAATGTGCCTGGGGCGAACACAATTAAAATATCTGGAACTACCCAACACTTCCGGTTGTACCGGAAGTCGACACCAACTTCGTTATTTTAAATGGGACACCCTATATATTATTGCGTTTTCGGATTCTACGTGAAATTTGAGTCACTATATTTAAAGAAAAAATTTGACAGATGAAAGGGTCCGCGGAGATGCTAGTAATTCTTTTCAGGAGCGTGATATCAAGTGAATTTTTGGTAACTGTAAGGGCATAGGTAACACTAAATTATGGTATTCCAACAAATTAAAACATTTATACTAGTTGTTTCATTTTTGCTGTTACATTTCGATAACAGTTATAACTTTGTTGTCTTAAATGGAATACCCTGTATTTTTTTAGCCTGTCGTATGCAGATTGAAATTTCCTTTCAAGCCATATAAGCATTCTTAGGGCTGCCGTTACTACTTTTAGAGATATTTGCAATTTTCTGTTTTTTTGACACTTTTTCACATATCAGATGTATTGTCAAATTAGCCATGGCCAGAAATGTTCCAAAAACAATTGAAATAACTTGACATTTGTCAAGTTACTTGTCAAATTATTGCTGTGTCTGAATAGTTTTTCCTGAAAATTTAAATAAAAATGCTCGTTTAAATTATACTAATGAGGGGTTATTTTAATTTGTTTGTTATTTATGGAAAAAGCAGCAAATTCTCCACATGTTTTTGAAATTACTTTGTTACATTTTCCATAAATAACAAACAAATTAAAATAATCCTCATTTCATTAGTATAAATTAAACGATCCTTAGGCATTTTTATTTAAATTTTCGACAAAAACTATTCAGACACATCAATAATTTGACAACTAACTTGACAAATGGCAAATTATTTCAACTGTTTTTGAAGTGTTTCTGGTTATGGTCAATTTGGCAACAGGTCTGATACGAGAAAAACTCTCCAAAAAATAGAAAATTGCAAATACATATCTCTAAAAGTAGTAACGGCAACCCTAACAATGCTTATATGGCTAGAGAGGAATAAATAAAATATAGGGTGTTCCATTTAAGTTAGCAAAGTTATAGCTGTTTGAATTTATTAAAATGTAACAGCAAATGTTTTAATTTGTTGGTATACCATAATTTAGTGTTATTGTGCTCTTTGCAGGTACCAAAAATCCACTTGATATCACGCTTCTGAAAAGAGTTAGTAGCATCTGCGCGGACCCTTGCATCTGTCAAATTTTTTCTTTAAATCTCAAATCCTATAACTCCTAGGTATAGGGAATATTTAATAAAGTAACCCTCAAGTTTTACGTAGAATCCGAAAATGCAATAATATGTAGGGTGTCCCATTTAAAATAACGAAGTTGGAGTCGGCTTCCGGTATAACCAGAGGGTGCTGAAGAGATTTAGTTATGTCCGCCCCAGGGACATTGCCATGTTGCCAAATCTTCAAATTTTTCGGAGAAGTACTTTCCTAGATATCGATCGACGCAGTTCCCGGTGGGACACTGTGTACAGGCTGTTACAAATTCGCTTCTCACTACAGGGATCTCGGAAACGGTAAGAGGTACGAAGTAGCTTAAAAGGGGGCAAAGTTGCGTAATCAGGGGACCAGCATTATCCCTCTAAAAAATCAAGGCTAATTATTAATTTTCGAAATATTTGAAAAAACCGAAATTTTGGAAATCTGTTTTTGTTTAATTTCAGCCTTATTTGAGGTGATATTGAAAAAAGAACACTTTCTCATGGACACTTTTTGCCGTCTATCGTATGGCATAGTCAATTTTTATATGTAACGTTTCGTCTCTCCAGGATCATCATCAACTTCATTTTTTTAAATACGACCCTAGAAATTTTATTACATTTTTTGCAAGCCTTCATGGTCCTTAATATTGTACTGCTTCAGCCCGAACCAGATTCAGACGTTTTGTCTCGAAAAATTCATCTTCAGTGTATTCGTTCTAAATTTATCTAAATGTTTTATTTAGATTTCTTTGATTATTGAATTATCGTACATTGTAAGTGTCATTAGACCGTGTGAAATCCATCTAGTTATTTAAACTATTACCACCACGCGTTACAATAAAACATTTACTATTATTATTAACTATTACCATCACTTGGTCGTACATAACTCGATAAGTTGATGCGTCAAAATTAAAACATTATTACAATTTTAATTTTATTATGGCAAATTAATTCTAAAAAATGCATATGAACAACCAAAACGCCAACTGAATATTATTCTTTAAAAAATTTTAGTATGTAAATGTTTCAAATTTTCGTTTTGGCAAAGGTTAAAAATGAAGATCAGCGTAATATCGGAATTTATTATATCTGTAACTGCAACTGTGAAAGAGCATGTCAGATGTATTTGTATGAATATCCTGTAAAAAATAGATCGGAATTTGTTTGAATTTTGAGCACTCGAGAAGTCTAGAAATAACTATGGACACGGGAATAAAACTCTAATGTTTTATTTTAATGCATGGTGGTAATAGTTTAAATAACTAGATGGATTTCACACGGTCTAATGACACTTACAATGTACGATAATTCAATAAACAAAGAAATCTAAATAAAACATTTAGATAAATTTGGAACGAATACACTGATTCTGGTTCGTGCTGAGGCAGTACAGCATTGGGGGTCATGAAGGCTTGCAAAAATGTAATAAAATTTCTAGGGTCGTATTTAAAAAAATTAAGTTGATAATGTTCCTAGAGATACATACACAGACTAAACGTTACATACAAAAATTGATTATGCCATTCGATAGAGGGCAAAAAGTGGCCATGAGAAAGTGTTGTTCTTTTTTCAATATCACCTCAAACAAGGCTAAAATGAAACAAAAACATATTTCCAAAATTTCGGCTTTTCACGTATTTCGAAAACTAATCATGTTAGCCTTGATTTTTTAGAGGCATAATGTTGGTCCCCTGATTACGCAACTTTGACCCCATTTAAGCTACTTCGTAGCTCTTACCGTTTTCGAGATCCCTGTAGTGAGAAGCGAATTTGTAACAGTCTGTAGGCTGTATGGACTCAATTGGTTTCTTTTGTTAGTTTAAATAAGTCCAACCATGAAAAATCATTTTTACATCCGATTGAGCTGACATTTTGCATACACATTTAATTTGGATGACAATGCATGGTTAGATAAGTGACGTCATTCTAAATCCAATATGGCGGGTTCCCAAAGATGGCGGACCAGTTATTTCTTATTCACCCCCATGATGTGGGTATCAAATGCAAGGGTTTGCTGAGAAGAATACGAAACTAAAATGACGTTACAAAAGCTTGTTTTTTAATTTTTATACATGAACTTATTCAGAATCCGGATGATGTATTTTTATTCCACTACACTCCTATTTTAATCCACTCTGTATGATCAGAAAAGTATTAAAATATTTATTACCAATAGACGTATCTTGAGATACGATAAAAATACAGAAAATACATATTTTAAAAATATTTGTATTACATACGAATTTTTATCATTTTGGTAGTTTTTAGTTGAGCAAGCAATAAGTACTCTGGCTCGAGCTCGTAATCCGGTTTCTGAAAATTATTATGTTTGTTAATGTTTGTGTATTCATTTAAATAAAAATATTTTAAGAATCTAATATTTGCTTCTTTTTTAATTTCGCACACTAAAAGAAAACTATAGCTATTAGAAATACTTTATCTACAAAGGAGATGCTGGGAAATACGTTTTAAGCTAAAAAGGCGTATATCATTTATTTTTTAAAAATGAGGGAACCATAACCTAATAGGTATATAAATTTTGAAACAACATAGGAAATCGTTTTTTCAATAACATCCATATTAAAAAAGAAATAGGTTCGTAAAAACAAATTTTGTATAGGGTAGCTTTTTTTGAGAATCTTAAATAACCAATAAATAACTCTAAAGTTGTACAAAATGAGGTACGCCTTTTTGTGATAATGAAGACGGGTCTGAGGAATGGCTTAAGTTAGGTAATTTTCTTAGACAGAGTTAACTTTCAGTTTTTCTTTTAAAACTGGTGGTTGAAAGAGAAGAAAAGTTAAGAATCCATTATTAGTCATATATTTTTAAAACTCAAATAAGTGGATTAGTCTTAGTCGTCTATACGAGGTCTGTTCAGAAAATAACCAAACTTTTTGAATTACGCGTTAATGGAGATATTTAGTGTCATGCTGTTGGCAGCATTGCTCATAACCTCATTTATCTCATTTATTTTTCGTGATAATGCTATTTGAGTGCAACGTGTTTAAGTGTCACTGACGATTTTTGAAATATGCTATTTTATGGAACAACGATGCAAAGTAAAATTTTGCTCGAAACTGGGAAAAAATGTCACGGAAACGTTCAACTTTTGAAACAATCTTACGGAGATGATGCTCTGGATCGTACGCAGATTGAGATAGAAATACTCAATTGGGTCATGGCATGAAATTTTGACACAAAAATTGAACATGCATCGAGTTGTAGCAAAATTTGTTCCTCATTTGATGACTGATCAACAGAAAGAAAATCGTGTGGATGTTTGTCGTCAACTCCTTGGATAATCCAATGACGATGAAACATTCAATCAAAGGATCATAACGGGAGACGAATGCTAGGTTTATGGCTACGACATTGAGACAAAAGTTCAATCATTACAATGGATTGGCAACTGATGTCCACCTTTTAAGAAAGCACGTCAGTCTCGATCCAATGTCAAAGTGATGCTCACTGTTTGTGCATTTTAAATAGAGGTGAAACAGTGAACCGTGTGTACTATTGAAGCATTGTACAACGGTTGCGTGAAAAAATCCACAAAAAGGGGCCAGAGTTGTGGTGACACAACTAATGATTCTTGCACCATGACAATGCGCCTGCATACTCAGTTTTGTAATTCGTCAGAATATTGATGCCATCAAAGACCATTTCAAATGAAGCTATCCAGGAAACACCGCTGGATAAGTATGTGAGGGGAGGGGTGTACTTTCAAGGAGACAAGGACAATAATGTGTAAAATTAATAATGTTTAGGCCGCGGGTAATATCAATGGACTATGACGAAAACATCAAAATAGAAATCATGTAATTATATGTATAAATGACTTACCAATTATAATTGATAACAACGCCTCTGGTGATAGTTCGAGGGTGAAGGGGTAGGGAAAGGAATGGGAAAAACGAAGTATTCACTTAAATTTGTCATTCACACAACTGCATTTTTCCTCTTATTTAGTACGAATTTTACGCTACACACACTATATTTCATATTTCTACCCATTCTAACTAGGTACTGTTCAAAAACCAAAAAAAAGAACGCGTAAAAAAAACTAGAAAAACATGCCAATAAAGGCGTAACAAAAACAGTTTCAATTGCCATGTATGGCGGTTGCGCAACCAAATAATAAAGTTTAAAAAAAATAAAGTTCGATTATTTTCTGAACCGACCTTGTATATAGTATGAATTGGAAATGTCAGATTTATGAGTTTCATAATTATTAGCATTAACTTAAATTTTGCGGACAATTCACTTAATTTCAACGGAACATGTTTTGTACATATCTAAAAATATTTAAAAAACTAAAATATAGTGATTAAAAACTTTATTTAACAAGTGCTATTTTTATGTGACGTGCGACTGGTAATTTTAAATAGTAAGCAAGTGTTATGTGATAACTAGAAATAAATTAATTTGCTGTTTAAGTTCATGTTGCATTAATTCGCACATGTAATTGTATGTATTTGAGTGGAAGAAATTGCATTTCCAATTGAATATAACATACTTTTTTTTTGTCTATGTTCCACTTGCCGTACTTCTGGACAATTTGCTCACCCTTGAAAGCTGCATTTTCATATCTTATTGCAAAGTATACTATACACAACCTTAATCGGGGAATACTGATGAATTTAAAATAATTAATTGTGAAATAATTGTAGTCGTAATCGTTACATTATTATTAGTTAATCATGTAATTTTATATTATGTATGTACATTTATTATAACGAGCGTTCAAATAAAAACGTGGTCAAGTTGGTTCTGAAAATTTGGACGTAGGGCGTAGCGAGCAAATGAACTTAAACGTCATCTGTCAAAGCGCTATATCGCCGCTATCAATTTGAATATTTTCGTTTTAAAAAGCGTTTAAAATGGTGTTTTCTCCAGAACAAAAAGTGTTCATCATAGAGTCCTACTTTAGAAATGGACGCAAGATTGATGGAATATGGAAGTATTCTATTGAGGAATGTTTCATAGAATTTCAAAATCAATTTCCCGGCGTTGTTGAGTACAAAATTTTTCAAAGTGCTTTTCAGCGTTGTGTTAATGTTTTTCGTGAAACGGGCAGTGTAACAAGAAAAGAAGGAAGCGGCCGACCTAAAAAGCGGACTGAAGAATTAAAAGAAAATGTCCAACAAATAATGGAAAATGCGCCAAGAACTTCTGTACGTGTTTTATCACAAATGGTGGGAGTATCAGTCGGTACCTGCCACAGAGTGTTAAAAAAGATTTGCGTTTGTTCTCCTATCGTTTAACTTGTCAGCAAGAACTTCATGAAGTTGATTTTCCGCGACGGGCTGTATTTTGTGAATGGTTTTTAAACAACTACGGTGAACTTCATAATATCACCTTTTTTTCTGATGAAGCCTGGTTTCATTTAAGTGGTTACGTAAATTCACAGAATATGAGAATGTGGTCTTCTGAAAAACCAGATAACTTTTTTGTCGAGGGCCCTCTACACGCTCAAAAAATTGGAGTTTGGTGTGCTCTCAATCGAAGGAGGATTTATGGACCTATTTTTTTTAATGGTACTCTTACTACACAAAGGTATAGAGAAGAAATTATCGCTCCTTTTGTTAACCAGCTGGAAGAAAACGAAATTACAATCTTTTACTTTCAACAAGATGGCGCAAGGGCACATATGGCAGGCGAGGCGATGAATATGTTGAGGGAAATTTTCCAAAATCGACTAATAAGTCTCAATGCTGAACATGAATTTCCACCGAGGTCATGTGATATTACGCCGTGTGTTTTCTTTTTGTGGCCTTACCTTAAAAACACTATTTTTGAACTGCCTATTCCTGATTTAAACCATCTGCAGGCTCGACTTATAGACAAGATTCGTGAAATTAACAATACCCCGAGCATCTTAGAAAATGTCTTTAATTCTTTGAGGAACAGGTGTGAAAGGTGCTTGGAACAAGGAGGGGGACACTTTCAGCAGCTGCTTTAATTTATTGTTATAACAAGGTGGGGGACACTTTCCGCAGCTCCTTTAATTGTTTGTTATTCGATCTTTAATTGTTACGATTATTCTTTAAAATAAAGTTATATAGACATTAACGTTATTGAAACTGACAGCTGCTATACAGCTCGTTGAGAAATGAGGTTAAGTTGGTCGCTATAAGCTACTCCCTACGTCCAATGTGTCAGAGCCAACTTCGACCACGTTTTTATTTGAACGCTCGTTATCTAGCTTTTAAATATTTGAAGATCATATTTATTACTTTCGGTACTTTTATAATGAATTATTTTTGGACTAAGGTAAGTTGACTTAAATTCAACTACTTTTTTCTCAGGAATATGTTACTCTGCGATTAGTGTTTTGTAAAATACTCTGAATAAAAATACTTTTAACCAAATACCAAGGTATGCTAAAGAATACACTCCACATACAAGGTAGTCAATTATTTTTAAAAATGCACTATCAAAAATGAAAAATCTGTCAAATAAGAACTATTAATAATAATATTTCCAATTAGTCTTGTTTTTTGCAATGACTAATAACTGGTCAAACATTAAAATGAAATTTAGCCATTAATTGAGATATTTCTTTTAAGAAATTTAATTAATAGATATTCAATATTGTAAAAAAAAAATTTTGTAAAATCCTTATAGTTTCTGAAAAAAAAATTATTGAAGTTATAGCACATTAAACCACTACACAGCTGGACAACTGTAGTCTCTAGCGTCATTCGCAATACGCGTGGAGAGCCATGTGACTCCTAATACTGAAATTAGTCGTTGCGGTAGTTTTTACCTGTTATCTGTGGTATTTACATCAGTTTTTTAGTAGTTAGTGTCAAAAATGGCTTGCGTGTATAGCAACTCAGAGTTGATGGATATCGTTTTAATTTATGGTGCAGCAAGACAACATTTGTATTATGGTGAAGTATTTGTGTTATGGTGAAGCAAGACATCATTGTGTTAGTTCGTAGAAAGTGAGTAAGACGGACCCAAATGTGTTTACACGTGAGTGGATAATATTTTGAACAAATATTGCTGTTGCAGCGTCGGGTATGTCAAATGATTTTATTATTTAAAAAAACAAATTAATTTTATTAATAATTAATAAAGGCAAAAGCATTTGAATTTGCCGATATAAAATAGGTGCGATAAAATTCTATTTACATATTTCTTTCCTTGTGAAAGTTTTCGTCCGTTTTTATCACGCCGCCATACCGGTCGCATTGTGCGAGGTCAGGTTTTACAGTGGACCAGTTTCCAGTGCCGTGCAGAAGTGTATTTTTAAATCAATTTCGAACTGACCTTTTTGATTTTTTCTTTACAAAATTGTATTTGTAAGGGTCCCCTGTACATCCAGAATTTTTTTTTTGGATAAGGTCTGAATCACCCTATATATAAAAAAGTTAGTATTTTCGTAGATTTCAGTACCTAAAACCTTGATGGTGTGATCGTTTTTTGCACCTGTTTATTCGTTTTACTGCGGGGTCTTTGAAAATACTCAGGTGGCATGACATAACATTCCTATTATTTGATAAGCTTTAGATTATTCAGTTATTAAATGTTTGAAATTATTTGTGTTTGCGGAAAAGACTATTTAAAGAATATGGCGGCTTTAAATTATTATGTACATATTTAAAATAACAAATCTTTAGAGATAATGAAACTTTGAAACGTCAATGCTAAAGGTGATGATAATCTATCTAGATTGGTATCAATTATAATTTTTACCTTTGTAATTTATGAAATAATATATTTGGTCAGTCATAAGTACGAGCAAGAATAGGAGTTCAACAATGTATTCCGTTTTTGTATTCTCTGTAAACATAACGCGTGTTTAATTGGAACCCAATTTGGCGAAGCCATTTATGGGAATGGGTTATATGAAGACTTAAAGGGTATCTTCGTGACCACAATTAATTAAGTACATTTATATTATTTGTTCCTTACAGCTTTTGACAAAGTTTGATACAAAAATGTGTGTTGAAAATATATAGGAATAATTACAAATTTGCAGAGCGTCTTTTATTATTCATATTCGAGATTTACTAAGACTTATTTTTTCCCCTGACATAATTTATTTTCTATCACAGTTTAATTTAATTAATATTGTTGACGTGGGCTTAGGCATATGAATTCTGCTGTAATGTGCCTATTGGTATAATTCCGATATGATTTAGATAAATGTAGATATAACTTATGATTATTTCTTATCTCATTGAGAGCTGATTATAAATATGAGACAACACTTTTACGTAAAATTGCAATAAATATTAAAAACATAGCATATTTGAATAGAGAATGAAAAGATCTTTCAAATGAGGTATCACAAGCCCCTACTTCCCATTGACTTTAGAGATTGCAACTGCCATTTGAAGGGGATTGAATATAGGGATCTTTACGATGCAGGATGTCATTTCACAATCCAAAATCTTTTGGGGGGTCGTGAATCCAGTGGGTAAATATATTTTTTCTCAAAAAATCCCTAATATGAAATACTTGTTAGAATTTTACTCCTAAAAAAGAGGTGGCACGCCTTGGATTTTGTGACATCACACTCATTTTCTTTCACAAAGCACACTTCATCAAGGTCTACATCTTAAAAAAATCCGGTTAAAATCGCACAATAAATATTTTACAGGGCCGATACCCCTACGGGGCCCATTGGACGTTTTTCTTTTGGAACTCAAAAACGGTTTTATCTTTGGCATAATATTTTTTTTTGTTGTATAAATAATATCTAGAAATCCATCTAACGCCTTTTGTTCAGTAGTTTTTCAGATATGGTATGTACTTATGCAACTTTTCAAGTAGAATATAAGAGTGTATAAGATTCGCGATAGAAGATAGATGTGATGTTATATTGTTTATAAGAGTTAAATATACTCATAAAATACAGACGAATACGAACACAATGTAAGGATAAAATGTAATTATTAAAGTTCCCATTAGTCAACTGTTAAGTAAATGGATAGCCAGCGATTCAAGTTGCAACTCACTGCGAGTCAATTAAACTTTTTTATTTCACGGAAACTATCATCGTAATAATAATGTATACTTTGATGAATCGGCAGTCGAAGTTTGTCTATTTCCAACATAGTTAATAATAACGTTAAAAATGATATGATTTGTGTTTTTCTCGAAAATACTAAAATATAATTATATTATACAGGATGTCCCGGTACTTGATACAAAAAATTCGAATATAATTTTTTTCCATACGGGTCTTCGTTAACATGTTACGGGCCCTCAAAGTTGAAAACTAAAATCGATAACACATGCGTATAGCTTGTTTTTGATGATGTAAGTGAAACATCATTATGCCCCGAACGCCAGGGACGGACTATGCCCAATGGTTAACAACCCAGAATTTTTGCATAGATGATGATCGCAATCTGCCTGTATCAAAAATAAGTTCCCTGAAGAATTTGCCAACGATAATACCCTCTTGGTTCAACTAGGATTTTATGTCAGTGCACTCGAACGGCGCCTCCACCATTTTTTGTTTTTAATTTTTAATTGCACTTAATTACTTTGTTAGAAGAGTACATATTTTTAAAACAAGAGCCTAGAAAATCTTACTGTGTGTTAATGTAATTTTCACTAACAAAATTTGACAAACACACTTTACACATAAAAATAAATTAAAAAATAATTTAAAAGAAAGAAAACTGTGAACATCCATTTTGAATATGGACACCTTCCACCTCCACACACTTCCTAAGACTACGAATGTTGTTTGTTTGTACATGAAAAAGCATTTCTGTGGTAATAATTTTTAAATAGAATTAGACAAGCATGTCGGCAAATAACACCACATCAGCTGAGCAGAGTTATTAGAAGTAAGAGGAGACGAATTGAACAGTGGACTAATAGAAAACAGTAATACTTAAATTTTATTTTGTTGTGAAATTCATTTCTCGTATAATAAAAAAATATATATAATTTGGCTGTCTTATGGTGATCACCTTGTTTGAGTGACATCAATGAAACTGCATGGAAAAATTAATTGAAATTATGAAAAAATACCTTAAAAATATTTTTCACTGTTAATACAGGAAACTGCAATGAGAGGAATTTTTCGAAGTTTGCACCTATTTTGTGATCACCCTGTAAAAAATGCCTAATATGTTTTTTAATTTTTGAGCGTCTTAATGATAGTAGGCCGTAGAAAAGATCACATGTCAAAAATTATAATATCAAAAAGTAGGCCTTTTTGAGTACTACCACATAAAAAAAAGAATGTTGGAAATCGGTTAACGCCATTCTAAATATGGAGGTGTTCCGACTTTAAGTGAAACACACTGTATATGGCAGTGTTGTTTAAATCTGCAACAAATTTACGTACATTCTCCATACTGTTTTTCACCTCATCACTGTATGAATCTTCTCAATATGTTGGTTCCCGTAGTTAAGCTTTCTCATTGAATAAGTAAGTGTCTTCACATGTCCCCACATGAAAAAGTCCAACGAATTGGGATCCGGAGATCGCGGCGGCCACGCAATGAGACCACCAGGACCTTACATCGATTTGGATACTTTTCATTGAGGAAACTAGTGACACCTCTTCCATAATGGGACGGAATGTCCTGAAGTAGTAAAGGTAGATCGTTCTGCAAAGAAACTTAATTATTAATTATTCCAGCCCAAACGTTTATGGAGAATCCTCTCCGAAAATGGGTTCCTCGAATAGCATGAAAGTTTTCGGTTGCCCACACACGATCGTTGTGGAAATTGTTGATTCCATCTCTTGTAAATGTAGCATCATCAAAGAAAACGGTTATTGAAAGAGTATCCAAATGATTGCTCCATCATTCGCAAAAACGAACTCTTTGGGGAAGATTTTGTACCGATTAGTAATGACAGAGATGCAGTACGTTTTCTCGCAAAGTGTCTTGTACAGACATCTCGCTTTGTCCAGTAAATACAGAATTCTTCTCGTACTAGTATCAGGATCATTTTTAACAAGCTCAAGCACTTCTACAGCATTGTTTCTTGGCATAACTTCTATTTCACAAGTCGGTTTAGTGAACGCACCTGCTCATCGAAGAGTTGTGATGGTTCTGTTGAACGTTTGCTTGTCTAGAATACGGCGGTTTGGATGTCGCCGTTGATATTCTCTAACTGAAGCGGTGGTACTACAGTTGCAATATCCATACATGAAAATCATGTCGGCGTATGAATAAATTAAACTAACTATCTCATAAAATGGACTATACGCTGAAGAAAGACACTGTCGACAGAAACTTTATAAAAAATTTGATCATTAGCATATAATGGAACAGTTTACTGTTAAGTCGTCACGAGATGCTTTATAAATAAACTAAATAATTATCGCACACGAAACCGACTAGTTGGCTGGGCGACTGTGCCCCAAGNAGACAAATTTAGGGGACCCGTATTTTTTCTTTTTGCCAACTAGCCCCCTCTTTCGGAGTTACAGCCCCCTGAAATCTGCCCCTAAGAAGTCTTTTTTATATCTCAAAACCATGTTGTACGAGAATCACTAAATTTGGTACACAGGGGTTTTATGACATGTGGAATCTCACAGTGCTACGCTTTTGGGCGAGAAACCCCCTTAAGACATTTTTTCGTGGGCCCCTTGTCTTTGGAACCAGAAAAATATTTGGTCGCAATTTTTTTTAAAAATTATTAGTTAGCTAGAAAGCCATTGAATTGAGAAACTTTTTTGTCCCTTGATATTTGTTTCGTAAAACGCAATGTTTTTGAGGAAAATGGCGAATCGCGATATGCATTCGATCACATTTTGACATTTTTCTCGAAAACATTGCGTTTTACGAAAAAAGTATAAAGGGACAAAAAATTTCTAAATTTAATGGCTTTCTAGTGGACTGATAATTTTTAAGAAATTTAAATATGCGACCAAATTTTTCTGGTTCCAAAGACAAGGGGGTCCACGAAAAAGTGTCTTAAGGGAGTTTCTCGCTAAAAAGCGTAGCACTAGTGAGATTTCACATGTCATAAAACCCCTGTGTACCAAATTTAGTCATTCTGATACAACAGGGTTCTGAGATATAAAACAAAGATTATTCTTAAGGGCGGACTTCAGGGGGCTGTAACTCCGAAAGAGGGGGCCAGTTGGCAAAAAGAAAAATGCGGGTCCCCTAAATTTGTCTTAAGAATTTGTGACCCAATTTTGTTGCATGAATTTCGGGACACCCTGTATATAATTTTTTCACCTAAAATTTTTCGAAATTTTGAGAACAATTTATTTTGGAAAGATTTTGAATATGAAGTTACTTAAATTTAAATAAATTTGGAACTGTGAACTATATTTCCTAATGCATTTTTTTGGTATTTTGTAGGACACAGGCACTTTACCTATACAAAAAAATATATTTTTTTTGCTCCCGACAGTTACAATATCACTTCACACTTGTCTGACCGTGAGCCATCTGAGTATACATATTGAATTCTGTATTTAATGAATCTAGAACATGTTCTTGATCATACTGAACATATTCAAACTACGTAAGTAATATTAGACCAAGCAAATTAAATTTTTACTCGAAAAAAGTCCTATCCGCTAGATTATTGTAAAATTGTTTAAAGGAACATAATACAAGACATCTCTCGTCTCGTGAGTCAAAAACTTTTATTAGCTAACTTTTCTATTTAAACAAATAAGTGAGGAAAACAGTTTTTTCACTTTGCAAGAAAAACCATCAATTTTAGCGAATAGTGACTCTCAGACAGCGTATAGGGAGTAAAATTATCTACAAAATAAGACTGGTTAAATTAAAATCGGTTAATAAACAAAAAAGTTATTGCAAAAAAACAAGAAAAGTGCCCATTTTTTCATTTGTTTATAACTATCGCATTTATTGTTAAAATTTTATAAAACCTATGACAAGTTGAGGGTTTTGTCATACTTTAAAAGTGTGCCAAAAGTGGGCGCTGTAGGTGCAATAGTTTTCGCACAATT